>NW_027294050.1:0-1076 GCF_016086655.4 Lepeophtheirus salmonis | reverse complement strand
TAATCTTATGCACCCGTCACGGGACATAGGTAATAACAAGCTCCGTGCACCTATTTCTTATTAGTGTCCAGGCAGTCTCAACAACGTTTGGGTGGCGGGAAGAGGTAAAATGTCCGACCCATTCAATTATGTAAAGTATTTTATTCATTTAGAGATAGTCAACCTTGATAAAATCAAAGTATCCTGTAGAGCTTCTTTTTTTCATGAACGATAGTTTTAGTGGTCAGAAATTGACTCATATTTTCCTAACTCCAATTTTTTAATGAAAATTTGTAATTTGTTGTATTTTTATGAGTATTTGGTAGATTCAGTTTTAATTTAATCCGAAAAAATAAATTGAATTTCCCAGGACCAAATTAATGAGAGTCAGTTTAAACTGACGCTGGTAACAGGAGGTTATGTGTTTTTTCTTCTTCCTTCTTTAAGAAATATTTGATTATTTTATGATTGTTCATTTAATATTTTTTTATAAAAGAAAAATAAATGTTTTAGAAGCTTTTCAATATATAGATATATATGTATATTGTATACAGATAAATTTATTTAAAGTTTTAGATATTGAAACATTATTAACACGACTTGGTATGAAAATCCTTAAAACAATCAGCATGAAGACCCACATTGCACTTTTCACAAAAATATTTATTAGTCTTAGAGCATTGAACACCTCGTCGTTGATTTCCCTTTGCAATCCAATGGTCTCTTTGATCGTAACGAATATCTATTACTACTTTTGTATGCTTCGTGATGTTGGAAGTATAGGTGGCATGGTTTTTTCTGATTGAAATCTTTTATAATAAACTTCGATAATTTCTCTTTTAAACCCTAAAAGATCCAGCCGTTTTTGTCCTTGATTATGAGGTTGTAATCGATTAAGTTGATATGCTTTGTTGATCGATATATCCACACAAAAGCGGAAAAGTAGCCACCACCATTTCTTGTTTTCGAAGATTTATCATGTATTTATCATCTTATGTTTTGATCCAACCTGTCAAGACCACCCATGTACCTGTTATATACCGAAATTGCAATTGTTTGATCAATATAAACTCGTCAGAACGAGTTGATCTTAGATG
>NW_027294049.1:0-1615 GCF_016086655.4 Lepeophtheirus salmonis | reverse complement strand
ATGTCATTTCACGACAGTTCAGGGTTACTGTCAAAATCACAAACTTCTATAAAAAAACATCTCCAAAACGACCAGTGGCAATAATTCTATCAATATAAAAATAAAATCTAGTTCTTGTTCCATTGCAGATCTTGACTTAAACCCCATATATTTCTCCTCGCTTTCTTGGGCATCACATCGTTATAAGATGTAAAAAGGAGATTCTGGTTCATCTCCACACAATATGCATAGTCATCCTCTACAAGCTCTTCCTCTTTAGATATTTCTTCAAAGGTTATGACCAGTCAAAAACTTCAAACCTATCTTTTTGATGTTCTTCTCTTTTATATATTTCCCATCCCTCACAAAGACGATGAAAAAAGTACTTTGTTTGGTAACAACTTGGATCACCACGCCCCTCGTTCAACGATACATAATTATTTTTTTTCTCTTATTACAGATTTTATGTAACGAGTGGGACTTTCAATGTATATTTTTCAGTTATTTTACATCCCATTTTTAACTAGTGCATCCACATATTTATTGCTGTATTATTGTTATGGCCCTTTACCTATGGCATGTCTATAGAACCTTTCAATCTGCCTATCTCAGCCAATATCCTTTCTTGCTGTCTAGTAGAGGTTCCTCTTTTTTTTTGACAAAGAGTCTACCGTATCCATACTATCAGTATAAAAACCACCGGACAACCTGAATGCTTTTCCATCACAACAAGAGCTCCCAATACTTGAAAAATTCCTTCGAACTCCACCTGAAACACTGTGTTATGCTATCTTAAATTTCCATAGCCGTCAAGACTAGGTTCGTCTCCACACTAAATACACCAGCCATACCAACATTATCTATTAGTTACAAGGGTTATGATTAATTTTTTCTAAGGGTCATCAAATTTGTGGAATATTTTATGTAAATCTTGTATGAGAAGGGTGTATCCTCCTTTTGTTCTTAACATAGCAATCCATGTATGTGTTATACGATCCTATCTCGGAAATATTCTTCATAATCACAGAATAAATACAAGAGACTTCTACCAAGGTACGTGCGTATTACTCATCTATTTATATTGTAAACTCGGTAAGAAGTATCTCACATTAACAATAACAGATTACATGTATATATATATATATATATATAATGCATCTTCCCTGAATATTACAAAGAAATATTTGACGTTATATTTATGAAATTGTTTTCTTAAAATGTAACTTTTGAAAAAAATTCTTAAAATTTAACTCTTGAAAATTTTTTTCCAAAAATTTAATTTTCTAAATATCTATGAGTTAATAAAAAAGTTTTCAAAAAATTATTTTACTGGAGAATTTACATTGGAAGTAGGCGAAAATTTAAAGGAGTCAAAGTCTTTTTATAAATCACATGGTTTTTTTCTTTCTATAGATTAGTCAGGACATTTTTATCAGTACAGCAATCCATTACTTCCTTTTTCAAATCCAGATCAGTATTTTCTCCACTCCGGTACCTGAGAAGATGTCTAACCCAACCTACACTTACTCCTTTCATTGGTTATTTTTAAGCTGCCGCAAAATCCCATGAACTTTACAGCAAAGCATCAAGGCAATTAAAAATAAGTATGTACCTGTTACAAAAAATGATTAAGGTA
>NW_027294048.1:0-757 GCF_016086655.4 Lepeophtheirus salmonis | reverse complement strand
ACGGTCAGGCTTAAGTCCTTTTGTTTATTGGTCCCATTTTGACAACCAAAATTTAACTATTTTCCTTAATATTAATAATAATAGGGTGTTCATTGTTATACAATATGGATGTCACGGCTCCCTAAATGACCAACATCAACAATGCTGACATCACGCGAAATCATTATTTAATTATAGCATTGGTCATTCTATTTATTTATTTAAAACATATATTACGAGCACATGTAAAAATAACTTTAACTTGTGCTGCCCTTGCAATAGTTTCCTGGTTAGCCTGTAGTCCGTCCTGAACGTGTACTAGGTATGGTGTATTGTTCAGCAAGTGGCCAAAAATAGAATTCAATAAGATACTGGAGACATAATGTTCTTGAAAAAGTCGAAAAATGTCCGAAAGCTGTGTGCGCTCAATTATGAGTTTGGAAAATTCATAAACCAGATAAGTAGTTTTTTCATCTCTTACGCTAACTCGGAACCTCTGTTCTGAAGAAAATGAGAAATTACGCATGATATATATCTAAGAAATTAGTACCATTCACCTTATTCAGTTCACATGAGAGCATGGCAATGCCTATAAAACAAAGGTTGGCAATCAAGCTATCAAAAACCAAAAACCTGGAGTGTTATTTAAAGGGAAAACCAGTTTTTCCAGTCATCACTCAAGCTACATATCTCTAAACTTGGTAGGACGTGAGTTAGATTTTCTTGTTGACCCTCTCGGATTGAAAAGGGACATCAGTTGATACCTGGGGAAAATATG
>NW_027294047.1:0-2179 GCF_016086655.4 Lepeophtheirus salmonis | reverse complement strand
CAAGAGCCCTGTGCTCGACCCTCCCACATGGTTAAAATTGCATGGGTTCAGGTCCAGGATGTTTGCAGGACAAAAATCTGGGCTACAAAGGTGAGGAAAATTTGTAGGCAATACATCCTGCACTTTTTTGGCCTTTACGCCCTGGGAACTATCTTTTTGGAAGGTGTAACTTATTCCTTGGTTATGATGTGTTTTTGAAAGGATTGGCAGAGAATTATCAATTATGAGCTTCTCTATGGCCAAACGCTCAACTCTTCCCTTTAATGTAAACAATTCAACTGTTTCAAGCTGGCCATCGAACAGAAACAGCCAGCAAAGGTAAATAGGAGAAGAATCATGTTTCATCTATACTACACCATGCCGCACAAATCTTTGATGAGGTGTCAGAAGCTCTGGGAGCTACGATGGAAAGTTCTTATGCATCTATTTTACAGCTTGGACCTTGTACCAAGTCACTACTACCTTTACTATCTATGACCAACTCTCTTGAGAGTACAAATTTGCCCTCAATAGATGCCTGCTGTGCGAGTTTTTTTTCAATAAGGACAAGGGCTTCTGCCAGAAAGGACATTTTGAAGTTGGTTTCTCGTTGGTAAAAAGTTATCAAACAGAATGGCGCATACTTAGCTTAAATTGGATTATTATAAAACTTCGGACAAACCATTGAAATATAGTGGAAAATACGAAATTTGGTATTTATAATAGGCATAAATTATATTAAAAAAAGCTAGCACTCTTATGACAAGATGATGTTAATAATAACAGCAATTTGAATGTCTTAGCTCTTAGTTATATCGAAAAAGACGTCATTGATTAGTTGTAAAGGCATTATTTTACATTAGAAATAAATGTCGGTTTGGAAGGTTCGGTCCACATGCTTTTTAGGCTTGGCAAAATAAGATTAATATGGTGGGCTTTCGGGCTCGGACCTGAACTGAATCCACCTCTATTGCAGATATTATTCCAAATATTAGATAAAAGCCCATAACCCATGCGCAGGAAGATGAATGTGATACATTAAGCAATAACTAATAAGACAAGCAAGAGTCCATCTTTTGCGATTCTAGGTTCGAATACTTTAGTTCTAAGTTGATAAAGTATTAAGTATAAATGTCAACATAAAAGCAGTTTGTGATGAAAAAAGAAAAGAATTTGAGAGAAAATGATATTTGAAACATCAAATATCATTTGAAATACCTCTTTATTTATATGAATAAGGAAGGGTGAGATACGATCATTACAACTGAGGTGTGACGTCATTCCCCTTTGTAATTAATTATATACGTATGACCATAACTACCAAGAGCTATTTTTGACTAAAAATTAGCTAAATTGTTTTGAATTTAACTTTAAAATGAAGTGATAAGAAGAACAATTTCCACTTCACGAATCAAAAAAATGTTTTCAAACAATTGAAATAATAGAAAGTAATTTATCATTTTATCCTACTGATTGATTTTCATACAAATCTTTCCAATTGGTTTTTTATTATGTCCTGAGATAGTTCTATTCATTGATACAAGTTTTGTCCATGTACCTAATGGGGTGAAAGAATGTAATTTTACAGTTTTTCGGAGTACAGTTTATGGGATTTGACCTCAAGTTTCCGGCCAATTTTTTTTGTCAGTCTTGGTTTTTTATCATGTCCATACATTAAAGAAAGGTTTTGTTAATGTACCTTATGGTTCAAATTAAACCGTTTGGAGGCTATTTTCACAAGTTGAGTATCACCTATGGCCAGCACGCCTTGGGGTACAAATTTGGCTTGAGGCCTGTGAAAATTGGTTGTCCAATTTTTTTGCCAATAAGGACAAGGGTTTCTACATGAAGGGCATTATGAAGTTGGATTCTCGTTGGCAACAAGTCATGGAACAGAAGGGGCATACTTAGCTTGAATCGGATGATTGCATCACTTCTAATAAATAATTGAAATAAAACGAAAATACGAAATTACTTATTACCCAACCTATTATGTATGAGTTTTGTTTGAAAAATATAAGATGTTCTATAATGGATTACTTAAAGTACTCAATTTGTTTGTTGATATTGAACGACCATGCTAGGTAAAGCTTTTTTTTTAATGTTCGTAGTATGAAGTTCTTTAGGTCTCAAAACGTATTTTTTACTTCTATAGATATAATTGGCTTAATTTGAACCATTTTGAAAATATTTATAAGTA
>NW_027294046.1:0-1134 GCF_016086655.4 Lepeophtheirus salmonis | reverse complement strand
AAACCACGAGCCTCTGAACAAAAACCACTAATTAATTAAATATAACTTGTCTTTGTTTGTTTTTTTAGAAATATTTTTGAAATACAAATATCTCTATTATAATTCCTTCATTTTTTTAAAACTTTGAACTCTGAAGATTTAATTGATCCATTAGAAAATGTTATACTTCTAATTATATTTCACTACTGATTTTACCAAGCAATACCTCATATCTTGGACTTTCAAGAAGGAAAGAAGATGTTTCCGCATATTTTACTTTAATTCTCGTCCAAAAATGGATGTCTTAATGAAAAAATATTATATTCAAAGATTTAATAAATGTATCTCATTTATTTTGTTAATGTAATTGTGTTTAAAAAGAATTTCTGGAGTTTTTACCAATGTATGTACTTCAGAACAGTTGATAATCTGTAAATGCAAGCAAGTCAATTTTTGGTTTTAAATAGTCAACATTGATCAAAATAAAAATTGAAGAACATAACAATTTGAGACTGGACAATAATTTTGCTTAAATACATAATTCTGCTCTCACTATACTTCTCCAACTATATTCAGCATTACATCAAATATTGATAAATTAAAGGCTATTTATCTAATTTACAATAGAATTGGAGTTAAGGCAGATTTTTATTTGAACAGTCCTTGGTCCGCACCACCCATCCCATGTTGTCCATGGCCAATATGGAGGCCAGATACATCCGATGCAAGAAGATTTTTGAACAACATGAAAAGCAATGGGGACATAATTCTCATTTTTTCCGATGAGAAAACTTTTACAGTGGATCCAGTCTTCAACTGCAAAAATGATCGCTACATTAGCCTTAATGGTTATGTGGGATCTGAGAAATATGTGTCCATAACCAAGCACCCAGCCAGCATCATGATCCTTGGAGTTGTTGGCTCAGATGCTAAAGTCATGTCTCCACTCTTATTCCGAGAGGGCTACAGGCTCACCTCGAAGGACTACATCAAGGTGCTCAAGACCAAGGTGGTCCCATGGATCAGGAAGGAGTATCCTGGCAAAAGGGTGTGTTTCCAGCAGGGATGGGGCACCTGCACACACAGCCAAGAACACCCAGAATTGGTTGAAGGAGAATGTGAAATTCAAGCCCATATATTTGTATTTTCATATCA
>NW_027294045.1:0-8761 GCF_016086655.4 Lepeophtheirus salmonis | reverse complement strand
AAGGGAATAATTTGTCCGTCTTCTTCAAACTTTTGATCAGCGATTCATGTAGTACCTAAAGCTAAAGGAGGCAGGCGAATGTGTGGTGATTATCCTCAATTGAATAACATAAGTCTAAGAGCAATGAAATTTTAGTAAAATGGACATGCACATAGGTTATAATCAAATACCTATGAATATAGATTCTGTCAGTAAAATAGCTATCATTACACCATTTGGATTGCATGAGTAATTAAGAATGCTGTTTGGGTATAAGAGCTGCCCATACATTCCAACGACTCATCGATTCTGTTTCGAGAAGAATAAAAATATTTTCTTGTATCTTGATGATATATTGATTGCTTCTTGGACAAGGGATTAACATTGGCAGTCAATAAACGCCGTTTTGCGGCAACTTAAAACTTCCGGCTTGGTTCTTTCTCTAAAAAACGAGTTTTTCAGGGACTCTGTTGAGTTCCTTGCACATTCTATTTCACTGGAGGTTTTAAAGCTCTTAAATTCAAAGTTAAAGCTATTGCAAGAATTTAATCTCGAAAATCAAAAGATGATTTTCAGAGCTTTTTACCC
The DNA here is from genome assembly GCF_016086655.4 of Lepeophtheirus salmonis. NCBI lineage: Eukaryota > Metazoa > Arthropoda > Copepoda > Siphonostomatoida > Caligidae > Lepeophtheirus > Lepeophtheirus salmonis. Next base: position 8,194 of record NW_027294045.1, on the reverse strand, counting down.
ATGCATTCAATTCTATTCACAATTTATCACAAATTTGTCAAAATAGACAGTGATCTTACATCCAGTTTTAAAGAAAAAATTTAAATTCATAGAGAATAATGAATGTGAAATAACTTTTCAAGGTGTAAAACACAGTTTATCCTCAAATACCCAACTTCCATTCCGGGACAACTCGTTACCTTTAGCCTTACAACAGATGCATCTGATACTGAAATGGAGCTGTTCTGGAACAGAAAGTGAATGGGCTCTAGCAGCCACTAGCATTTTGGTCTAAAGCCTTATCTGAAACGCAAAAGAAATATTAAACTTCTGATAGGGAATTAATTAGTATTAGGGAAAGCATTAAACATTTTCTGTGGGCATTGCATGGACAATTTTTTTAGTATTCACAGATCATAATCCTATAGTGTCGGCAATAGACATCCGCAATCCCTCCTGGCCTCCAAGACAATTCTATACATTTACATATGTAGCAGAGTCTAATAGCAGGTTTGACCATGTTTCAGAAAAATTAAACCGCACGGCTGATTTTCTTTCGAGAAATGTCAACAACTTCCAATAAAGTCACAATTTTCTTCAAGATGTCATTGACAATCAAAGGCTCCACGACCCTAAATTGTTAAATTTTAAAGTTAAACCTTATCTCAAGTGTGTTTCAGGAACTTTACTTGCAGCCTTCGAACTTTACTTGCAGGTTTCGTTCTTTACTTGCAGGTTTCATTCTTTACTTGCAGGTTTTGTTCTTTACTTACAGGCTTCGAACTTTACTTGCAGGCTTCCTCAACGAAGACTTATTTCGTGTCGTAGTGTCCTCTCATGAACTTCGATGACAAAATATTATTTCAAGCTACAAAGATAATCATCTGGGATTTTCACATACTTTAAAAAGGGTATCACTTTTCTATGCTTGGCCTAAATTACGTTCTGATATTATAAAATTTACTCAAGAATGCATCGCATGTTAACAAACGAAGCCTTTTAGCGTGTGCGCAAAACTGGTTCGTTAATGGATAAAACAACGTGTTTCCCTGTTCGTCCAGTGCGCTCAATCGAAAACATTGCTGCTATTGCCGAAAGCGAAAAAACGAATAAACGAGCAAGGATCTGCCGTTACGGTCAATGGGGAGCGCTATTGAGCCATGCTGGAAGATTTTTTGTTTCCCCAAATGGAAAAGGAAGACATCGACGACATTTGGTTCCAACAGGATGGCGCTACGTACCACACAGCCAACGTTACAGTGGATCTTTTGCGCACTGTCTTCGACAATTGCATCATAAGCCGAAACAGCAACGTCAACTGGCCACCTCGTAGCTGCGATTTGACTCTGTTGGACAATTTTTTGTGGGGAACCGTCAAGGATAAATGTTACGCCAGCCATCCAGAGACGATTAACGATTTGAAACACAAAATTGGAGTCGCCATTGCAGCTATTGAAGCTCACACAATCGCAAATGTATTGAAAAATTGGGTCGACAGAATGGGCTACTGTAAGGCCAGCGACGGCGGCCATATGAATAAAGTGGTATTTTTTTTATTACCCGGAATGTTGAGGCTTTTAAATAAAAAAAATTATTGAAAAATATCTATCCGTTTTTTTTATAGTGATATCAAAAAGAAAAAGTTTTGTGGGCCACTCTTTATATTAAACAAAGCAATAACCAATTACAACCGGGAATTATTTGAATATAAAAAATTTAATGATATTTGTCATGAATGTAGATATGTTACAGTAGATTATACTTCTGCAAATAATACTTTCAAATACAATACCCAAGTCTTCCCCAATTATTGCAACCAATGATGAAAATTTTATAAGAAGACATAACTGAAAGGGAAATTGAGGACTATATAAAGCTCTACAATAAAAAAGAATTAATCTTCAGAACCAGAATTTTATAAGAAATGTTATTCTTTTTTAAGGCCGTTATTAAAAAAAAATTATAATGAAACACTCTTACGATCATTTTTCGATAAGCATATTAAATTAGGAAAGCTTACATTAATTCCCAAAAGTGGAAAACACCCCCGATATGGCCAAAACCTAAGGCCACTAACAATACTAAAAACCTCCTATAAAATATACAGTGGTGTGCTTAATAAGATAATTTTTATTGCATCACTGCTTGCTGGATATGTGTAAAAAAGTTATATCATCTCAAACAAACAAAACCTGTGAAGTATGCACACAAATTAAATGACAACAAAGTTCTTAACCCTCATCCTCTTGAAAAAAGCAACGTCAAGCTAACAGATGCCTTGTTCCATGAAAGTAACATTCACAGTCTAGAACGAAAATTTGGTTTCTATCTATAAAGTTGTAAATGCAACTTTCTGACCTTCTCTACTCATTTATGTTTTGACGTTTGAAAGATTTTAGGAAAAAATGGCAGGGAAAAAAAAGGAAAAGTGTATATGGCAAGATTATTTTCAACTGATACACCGAACAAGACTCTGCTTCGTGTGAAGATTCAGAGCTTAACTAACAAATATGAAAACATATCAGCTATCGCCAATATGCTAATAACTTAATTCTCCTGTTACTCATGGATTGACGAACAAGCATTAGCATTATATATTTTGAGAAATACAATGCACCTGAAATTTACGAAGGCTAGAATCTCTTTCACAAGGAAGGAGTCCACTCTACTCCATTATGAAGCCTGACAGTTTTTATCGGATGAATTTTCATTCTGTCGTCCCTCGTGGAGTTCGGAATCCGAACATCTATTATGATGGATGATCAAGTTAGAAGTATTTTACTTCGATTCCCTCTTTCTTCTTTTGGTCCTAACTCTTGGAGAACATAGAAGTCCACTTCTTCCAGTCTTAATGATTGAAGAATAATCTTATGCCTTTGCAATTGTCAAATTAAAAGCACATCTAAATATCAAATTTGTCTCTCTTAGAATGATGAAATTGTTTAAATGTGTTGTTTTTATATATTTTAGTTTTATGATTATAGCTTTAAATTGCTATAGTACAGATTAGTATTTTTAAGTGACCTATCGATGTTATATTTCAGATCCAGAGCATTTATCTTAATCTAACAGTGAATGGATCTCGTCATAGTTTTAACCCTTGAATATTTTCATTATTGTTATATATAGATGGATGGATATATTCCTTCACAAGGAAGGAATCCACTCTACTCTCGTATGAAACTTAGCTTGGGTTGGTTCTCTTCTTAGGAAATTTTTCATCCCATCATTATCCCCGTACATATCCAAAATCGATCATCTCTTGTTGAGGTTTAAGGATCTCGAATTCTATATTTTTTCTGGCTTTAATGAGTGAAAATGAATCTAAGCAAATGAAAAGCATAACTTAATTTTAAATTAATCTCTTCATTTACTCAAATTTTTTTGTGTGTTATTTTTAATATATTTATATTTTTTGAACAGAGCTCATATTTAATATTCATTTTGTGATAATACTTAATTTTAATATTATTATATTTACGTATCCCACATACAGTCTCTTATTTAATTTAATTAGAATATTAGTTTTTGAAAGAAAGTCAACATATTCAACATATCTATTTTATCACAAACTGATAGATGTAACTGGTATGATTATATAAATCCTCTAGCAACTCTTTCCATTTTTTTTCATGGATTTATATTTGACCTAAATTAGTTGAAAATTATGAACTTTTTATACGTACAATAGCAGAAATAACAATCGAAATAACTAATTTGATGATATATATTTTGTTCATAAAACTAACATTTTAAGGGCCTTTAAAAAATTGTTTGTGTCTTTAAGATCACCAGTCATGGTGTAATGCTCACTGTGACCAAAAGAAATAAAAAAGATTGTATTCTTCTGTAATTGAGAGATACACCTAGAGTTAAATAGACAAAACAGTTTCACATATGCCGAGCTTTTAAAATACAATATAGTTAAGAGAAATATAAGGCACCTGCAATCTTTGAGTGCCTTAAACCTTGATTTTAATTAATGACGAATTTGAATCATCTTTCTTTCCCGCCAATAATTCAAACCATCCAATCCCATTATCGGAGGTCGAGGAACAATTGATATCCTTTCATCCAAATATTTGGAAATTTTTAGAAGGATTATATTAGAATTGTTTAAGGTGGATTATAAAGTAACCATTCCATATTTTGCAAAAGGTAGCATAATTAAAATTAGTAATTTTTGCAAATTCTTTACAAAAAGAACAGGAAGTTAGAAATGAAAGCAAAGATAATGATCAAGATAGTTTTAAATGTATGGCAATGAGTTAAAGTTAAAATCCTTAAATGAAAAAATAAGGAGACCGGTTGTTAATTTCATTAAATCAGTGGCAGCATCTATCATGATGATATGTTATTACGGGCCTCTACTCACAGCAAGCTAGCTTAAACTCATGTATAGTTGCATTACTATACGCTATTCTAGGTTTTAACCTTAATCTGGAGATGAGCTATTGGTTACCAAGGTAGAAAATAGAATGTATAGTTATGTTGGGAACAATGGTTAATTCTAAACTTATACACGTATATTTACAAAATCTTGAAAGATGTGGTAACCCGCCTTAAGTTATCTATATATAAAATACATTACTCAGTCTCTTTCAGATATTCCAATCAACTTTGTTTATTTTGGTGAGTTATGATTGATAACTTATCAATATATTCAAGTACAGGAACATATATCAGTAGTAAAACACAGTAGTTCCTTGAGTTTGGTACTTTGAGTGTCCTTTAATTCGAACAGATGAATAGTGTATACAAACAAACTACTGCAAATCAACAAACTCGGCGGAATTTTTTTATTGTTTGAATGTCAAATTTATGTTTTAAAGCTGATTTTTGTGAAATTTTTTAATAATTTTTTTAAGAAATAAAGTCAAAGCAGCGTTATACTTTTTTTCAGCATGCAAACAAACATTTAGATGAACCACCCTTCCTATAATATATTTTAAGAATCAGTGTCATATTCAAATTGCTTGTTCTAAAAGGGGTTGCTATATTTCAAAGGTTGGGAACCCCTGTACCCTAATAATTGTATACAAAATACAAACCTAATCTCTACGACTAGGTACGTACATCGATTTCATTGTGTTTATAAATTCATGGTCTATCTCGAATTAAAATTAAAATTCACGGTTTTAGCATAACGTTTTTTCAAATGATGTTTGATTTCCACTTTGCGTTTTAATAGTGACGTCATAGATCATAAATGTTACTAAGAGTAGCAATATATTGCCTTCCTTGACTGTTACAATTAAAGTATCCCTTGTATACGGTGACAAAATATTTCTGTCTAGTCTAGCAGTCGGTATGTTATATCAAATTGAATATTCTAGAAGCCCGATTATATGATGGTCCAACCCTGTATTTCTATTGATTTTGAGTAAATGGTCTGATTAAAAAATAACTGATTCCCCTTAATAATGGAATCACCAAATGAGCAAATAACCAGAAGAACTGAATACTTCTACCATAGAGAAAGAAGTAGAACTAAGAAGGTAACTTATTTAATTATAATTATCAACGAACAAGGCTAAATAGAAACACTCACTAAAAAAACTCTATATAAACAGGTGTCATTGATATTTGGTAATTAAATTAATTCATCATATATAAAGTAAATAATGGTATTTATACTCAAACAATTATCGACTTGGTTCCACTCGAATTGAGTAGACTATTTTTGAATATCACTCATTCATCAATTTATAAAAAAATAAACTCCTTACGTTGTTTTCTTCTACGATCCCGTCTTTTGAAATAAACAAAAATGAAGTGTGCTTTTCTTTCGGGTGTTTTTTTAATTAGTTTTCATGAATTGACATCATAAAGAAAGAAATATATTTCTCTATAACCTGTACATTCAGATAGAAGTTTGCATATTTATAATTTGCTGAGACGGGCATAGTTAGAGGTAAAAGAACAGGGATTTCTGTCATCTATCCCAAATTTCACTTTTAAAAATCAAAATAAAAATCAAAATAAGGTCTAAAAAATTGCTATTGTGCTACCAGAATATTTATAGGCAAAAATTTCATAGAGATATTGGTTAATGTATCATGCAATACAATAAGCCTGTTATGTTACCCAATTTTAAAAGATTTTCAATGATTTTCCAATAATACAATGATTAAGTTTGAGAAAATTAAGAGAATATTAGTCAAATTAAATTAAAAAGTTAAAAAATTTCAAAGAAGAGATACCATCAAAGGTAGTTCCTGCAATAAATCAATCTTTGGAGGTAGAACTGGTCAAGTCCAGATCAACACACCTCTACTCCAAGAACCTAACAAATCAAAATTAAGAAAGAACTCTTTCAATAGATCTAAGAAAGATCGCCAATGGAAAATTTGTAGTGGGAAAGTTTGTCATGAGCAAAGCTGATAATCCTGTAGAGAAAATATCATGCAAGGAGAAAGGAAGAGAAAGGACTTATGGTATCATTGTTTAAAATACTGATGTTATTATCAGTTGCCTGCTTTATTATGATTTTTGATGGTATAACGAAAGTGTTTATTAGGTTTAAGGAAGATAATCTCCGTAAAATTGACTTAAGAAATTTTTTATCTTACATCATTATAAAACGTCACACTGACGAAATTGTAATTCATTATGAACCATATTCTCAGAATTTAAAGAAACAACAAAATAGAATTTTGTTCCATTTTTAAAAAATTGGTTATTTTAATCTTAATAAAAATAAACCATCATAATTTAATTAAAAATACAAAATTAAACAATTAGAATCATATAACTAATAATAACAAAAAATACAGAATATTGAAATAATATAAAATAATATTTTCTTTGTCTGAATCGGAATTGAAGTTAAATATGTCATAACTTTAGATTGAAAAACACAAGGCAGACGTGGAGTTTAATCAAAAAGTTATCGCCCCTCTTCTTCATGTTGCTATGATTGTACAGGATAGATATAACTGATGAGATCTAAATAATTATTATTTATAAAGTAAAAAAATCATAAAATTAGATAAAAATATACAATAAAAAAATGTTAGAATTAAATTCTTAAAGATTTAGAGCAAAAGCTAATTATGTTTTTTTACTCCTTATTAAAAATCCAAAAATAGATTAGGTAAACATCTGGAAAATGTTATAATTGACAAAAAAAAATTTTGGTAAAAGAAAAAAATGTTTGACCCTTATTTAAATTGTCATGACATAAATTTTAAATATATAATAAAAATTGAAAATACATACTTTCTTTATACCGTACTTAATGTACGTTCTTCCTTTTTCTGTTTCTAAGTAAGACATACATTACACACACATAAATTATTTTAATTATATAGGATAAGATTAAAGAAAAAAACAACAACCACGACATCAATTTGAATAGAAGATGTGATAATTACTTAATTATCCATTATCATTAGTATATGTACATGATGGATTATTCCTATTGGAAAAGACTCATGGATGGACGAAGCATAACATCAGATTAGGCAAAAGCAGTTATTTCTTCTTTGTTACGAGTCAGGATGTATCAGTTGAATTGGTGGTTGAATGTGGTGAGGCATATCACGGAAAGGATTTCAGGAGGCACTCAAAGGTCGGATCGTAGGAGAGCACGAGGAAATGAGAGATATAAGCGAGGAAAAATGTACAGCTCAGTACATTTCAAACAACCTAGAATTGGAATAGAGAGATTGGAACGATGTTCTTCGTCTCTTCATTAATCTTTTTTCTTATTTGAAAAGTAGGAAGCAGACTACACTACGTAGTCACTCAAGAGACTTAAATCATTAGAATTATATATCTAGAACTGGGATTTCATACCTCCCATGGATCTCAAGTCAAGTTATTTGAACCTTAACAACTGACTTCAACGAATTTTTGACTGTATTTTCATAATGAGATACAATGATATTTGAATAAGTAACTTCATTTGTAATAATTTACTTGAGGATATTTATCAAAGAATATTAATAATACAACTTTATATATTCATTCATTCAAATTCAGAATGAAAATTCTGCTTTTACTTTATTTATGAAATAACTAATATTAATGTTCATTCCTTTGTCAATGTTTAAAGCCATAAATTAATTTATTTGGTTTAATCAATACAAATATATATTTAAACACTACTGAAACGGCTCTTTTTTTTTTTTGTATTCGACACTTCCTGTAATTCTCTAATATGGTTAACTGTGGTACGTAAGGTTGGAGAAGGTTCCAGCCCCTCCAACAT
>NW_027294044.1:0-2934 GCF_016086655.4 Lepeophtheirus salmonis | reverse complement strand
AATAGGAAGAAGCGTCCGCAGATACTTTCATTTCTATTGCTTTATCTTCAACACTTTCTATGAAATAGTCCAGTGAACCAGGTAGTTCCTCCATAACCTTTTGAACCATCCTTTCCTGGTTTCTGCACACTTTACCCCAGTGTCCTTACATTTGTTGCATTTACTGCCATTTGCTGGATATTTGTCTCTCAGGATATAAATTAATAACACACCACTGGCAATATTTTCTCATTGATCCTTGAGGTTTGAAGTTCTGGTGCATCACTTTATTCTGATGTCTTTTGTCTTTCTTAAATCTTAGGGTTGTAATTGCCTGAACCTGAACTTTTGGCTCATTTTTAATCAAGAGCCATCTTCCTGAACATTCATTCATTCTGCATTCATGCACGGCCTTTTCCAGTGTAAGATCACCATCCCAGCAAAAGCTTACATCTCACCTTGTCACTATTTATTTCCAGGTAGAATTTATCTGATGACTTTCGTCCTCATATCTTCACAGAACATGTATTCTAAGGGTATTAATCTTGGATGGAAGGTGTCAAAAATTTTTTACTTAGTCTGTATGTATCGTTAAATTTCTCTCTCATGCGTTAAATTAGTTTTGGAGTGCAGAATTTTTGAAATTTTAATGGAATTGTCTCCAGATTGTTCTTGTTCTCCTCTGGGACACCTGCCTCTCCTTCCGTTCCTGCCGCGGATGCCACACAAAATCCATTGTATATCTAAAGAGTCTCCTAATCTACTAGGTTTAAGAAGATAGCACTTATTCTTTCTTTGGACCCCTTGTCTAATCCTGCTTAAGCAGCATAAATCATATAATGTTGCAGAAACAGCTAGAAATTCTCACCTAGCACTGCAGAAAGATCAATGGCTTTGGAAGAGGTAGGCTATTACTATTTGCAACCATATTATGTCTCTGGAAGATCCCAATGCACTCTTAATTCGTAATATTTTCCCAGGGTTACTCCTGACACCATGTGTAGTCTTGTATTACTTAATACTAATCGAACTTATTCTATAATTAACAAGTGTACTACAAACATTGAGACTCCGATCAACAAACATTGAGATGCCGATAAACAAACCATAATAGCATAAACAGACATATACATATAAATACATACATAACCTATAACACATGACGAAGCTAATAAATGTGACATATTCCACAGACTCCAAAAAACTATTTGATAGGTCAGAGCTGAGCATAATCCAAGAATATAAACTAGAATAATACAAAGTCGATCTTAATGTAAGATCTGGTTTATTAGACATACCAATTAAAATGTACATATATATTTTCGCTAAAAATGTGCTCAAGAGGTACAATCTACCACCAAGATGTTTTGTGAGGCCTTCTAAGAGCAGAAATATGGGTCTTGTGAAGAATTTAAAAAGTAATTTGATGTCCTCTTTGATTGCCAAATCTGCCAGTAATGGTAGAGCTGATATCACATATGACTAAATGAATTATAAAAGTAAATACGCGTCTGAGATGCAAACCTCAGTGAAAAGATTGTTTTATATTTTAAACCCCTAAATTTGACCCAATTTGAATCAGATTTCCTTTACTCTCATACTCAATGCGCAATAAATTAGTGTTTCCTTTAATAAGTGTAACCCACCAAATTTAATCATATAAATAGACTCCATTAACACAATGGAAAAATACCAGTTTTTCTTTGATTAATTTTTCGCTCAGACTTATTATTTTTTTTTAATGTCAAATTAGCTTCCATGCTCCTAATGAGTTGGATCGATGAGTTGGCTTTTATAAACAGCGTCACATCATTGGTATACAGATCACTTGTCAATTTTTGTAACCACAATACTTGTGCTCACGTATTATGGTTAATTATTCTATGGCCATAACAAACAATAAAGTAGCCGTCGGGCATCCTTGACGACAGCTTCTAATTAGTATTCTATGATTTCTTTTTCTCTGTCTATATCAATTATAGAGGTCTTGTTAAATAGTAAAGAAAGAATAAGGATGTAAAAACGCGTTGGAAGATTTTTTCGGATCTTAAGTACAACAAAATTAATAACATAAATTACCTACTATTGGGAAACTCAAAAATGAAATTTCAAACCTATAACTTGGTGTAGTTCTGAGTTGTGAGCTCTTTTTTAGTGAATTTGATAAAAAATAGTCTTGAAGACCTTTGTGTTTGGGATTGTAGTTAATTAACTACTTAACTGATAGATACATATAATACATATTTAGATAGCTATTGGTTTATGCAACCCAATTACTGTTAATTGTTTAAAAGTTATGTTAAAAAAAATAAAGATGACCTTGACCATATTTATTTACTTTAAATATCTCAAACCTCCTCTAAAAGTATACATTTTTTTAAAAAAAGAGAGAGTCTAGTTGAAGCTCTTGAGGCATAGCCATTTGAGAAGAGAAATAAAATTAAATTATAAAATCTTACATTTAATGGTTTTTAGAGATTTAATGCATATAAAATAAAGCAAATATTTTTTTAAAACTAATGCACGTGTAATATTCATTCTATTAAGCGTTGTTGTTAAAATTTATTTCTTACTCAAAACAAACGGTTCAACTGTTTATTTATTTGCATTAATAAAATAAAATAGAAAAAAAACAATGAAACTATACTATCTTCTTAATAACTTAGCAATTCATATTCTATAATTTGAAGATACTTTATAAGGATTACATCTCTAAAAACTATTAAAAATTTATGTGAACAAATTTAACCTCTCATATAGCTTATTAATTTAATTGAACCATTGATTTTGCGTAAGAAATGAATTATAAAAATGAAACAAATTAAGATAACAAATAATACCTTGCACACTCATTGCCTTTCAAACTTTTTGTCAAAAGCCACATTGCTAAATGCCATTTTTTCTTCATATAAATTAGTCAAACCTTATGTATTATTTATTATAAGGAAATACGTA
>NW_027294043.1:0-957 GCF_016086655.4 Lepeophtheirus salmonis | reverse complement strand
ACTATAATTATCAAAGTGTTTAAAATCAAGATCGAAAAAAATACCTGCAAATACTTATTTATTATTTTATTTTTAGTATATAATTAACGATTTAATATCGTTGAGATTATAATTATCTCTAATCAAATGATGGATATGAACTATAATTACATATTTTGGGTATTTTAAGTCATTCCATAAATTTGAATATATAAATTACAATTCACTCAAATGCATCTATGAAATATTGACATCTACGTATGTATAGTTTATACAATTAATTAACTACTTAACTTTAATTAACTTTTGTTCAAAATTATTTTTATATTTACTTGATTCAAACTGGAACGTTACTTATCCGCAAATATTGACACAATTTATATATGAATAGTAGAAAGAACGAAAAATCACCTGTAAATACTAAAAAAATTATTTTTAGTATATATTTAAAAGATATTTTATGATGATAATCTAATTTTATAACCGTAATACTCCATACACAGATGTGATTTATATTAATAAAAAGAACAGATGTAAACACGCTCTCCAACAAGCACCTTTCTTGCACACCACACAATTCCAGCTCAGATTTAAAATCCTGGTGGAAAAAACTAAATCTCACTTTTCTCATTGATCAAGAAAAATTAATTCATTGGATTTTTTTTTTCTCAAATGAAACACATTTTTCTGAAGCTCTTTGTTATACATTTAATTTTTAATTATATTGTAAATATTGTTGTAATATTATTGAATGGTTCTTTCTTTATTTGATTTGTCCATACTTTTTATTTTCTTAGTAGCTTTGAACCTATGGTCTATTTTTTCAATTGGATGGACACTAACAAAATTTATGCAAAGTTGAACCACACTATTGTCCAACTATTTTAAAATAATTAATCCTGAATTGCTATCAGTTCTGTAGTTGAACAATCTTCTTTCTTGCTTGATTGAATGGTATAAGTGATTTCAGAATACACT
>NW_027294042.1:0-1836 GCF_016086655.4 Lepeophtheirus salmonis | reverse complement strand
AGAAATGAGCTGTATTTATTCTGTGTAACACATTTTAGGCAGCAACTACATATTTTAATCTAACACAGAAAGAAACTTTTTTTAATCTCACAATGGGTCCACCCCCGTTGTGTTTTCATGTTAATTATCCACACCCGCTTTGAGTGAAACAACACTGTTGCAGTACACTCGCTGAGTGACAGCAGGTACTCCGGTCGACAGTCGCATCAGTGGATACAGAGGGCATACATACCGCATCCACTGACCTATGCAAATATAATTTTTCTTCAATGTTATCTATAATTGGTTGCTGCTCACTTCAGTGTTAGTTTATAAGCCTAAAATTATTTAATGGAATGGCCGTACCTTATGTACAACGCGCTTGGGAGAATTAGTCTCTTGAACTCAATGTTGAGTTGGTGTGCGCACAGGTGATTCCTAAAGAAAGAAATATACTGTATGTATATGGACTTCACCCAAGATTCATAGGTTAGTTGGGTAATTGTAATAATATTAATGTTTACTTATACTTAATCAGTGCAACTCTATCTAGCCAATTAAATGAATATTTAAAAAAATATATTTCTTTGGTCCTTTAAGATTAGAATAAAATGTTATATTAAGTGTTTTGTCGGTCCTTATCCATTCGGCCCAGCTCAGTATTTCCCTCCCCTCTGAATGTTTTTAGTATGAGTGTGCAGAAGCAAAATTGTTACACTTAACCAAAGAAACCTTGAAAAGGAAATAATTGGAGAAAAATAGGCTGAACAACAAAATACTTGTCAAATTTTATTAGCAAACTATTAACTAAATATTTTATTCATATGTAATCCTCCAGCAACATCCATAGCCTTCACACAAGGTCTGAAGCAACAATGCGCAGCATCGTCCTGGGATGTTGGTCCATGGACTCTCCACTTTAACTTTGAGATGTTCCACATTTCTTTGCAGAGTAACACAGGCCTTACCCTCCATGACCCCATATCCCATAGTCCAATGATGAAAGATCTGGTGATGATAAAGTGTCTATTGATGCCTGCCATAAATACTAGAGATTATACGGTAGCCACTTATGTGTATTTTAATCTAGTGGCTAGAGTACCGTTCCATACCATAACTGGCATCAATCCAGGATCTCCACAATCTCTGCAATTCTCTTTTTTGCCCCATTGGGCATGGGCAAGATCACTATCGAATGCCTTTTGGCCTCCTACATCGTTGATCTCAGCCTGATTTTCAAAAAATTTTGTTTTTGAGATGTTTAGAGAGACTTTGCATAAAATTCAAACCAATTTTTGCATAAGACACATGGGTTAGTATATTACATATTCTTTTTAGAGTAACCATTTTCTCACGCATACTTAATGTCTATACAAACCGGGGGTTATGCATACACTAAGTCTGGATCGTCAGTGCCGTTTTTATGGATGGAGTTCGTAGCAACTGCCGGCAAAAGAAAGTATTATGAAGTTAAAGTGATTGTACCTCTAGCTGGGGATGAAGCTGTCGTTGAGAGCTGTGTGTCATGGGACTAATGCGAAAGTAATTATCGCTCGTCTAGTCTGTGATCCGCCAATTTCTACTACCTCCTTCCTCATATTGGTGAAAAGAAACAGTTGTATGCTAAATATCTAAGGATGGATGAGAAAATTTATGATGGTTAAAGTGTGGTTCCTGCTCGGTGCTTCTTATCACATTCAAAAAAAAAAAAAAGAAGCCATATATGGAATTTTATTTTTTTAAATGTGAATGGTAGTTTCTTCTTACTAACAAGCCAATGAAAAAGAACTGCATTATCACCTTTGCATTGTCAAGTACCACATTCCTGCAGATCGATCCCCTGATTCAGGGAATCAA
>NW_027294041.1:0-2405 GCF_016086655.4 Lepeophtheirus salmonis | reverse complement strand
AATAGTTAATCAACCTGAAGCAAGTTAAAAGAATTACACTCCCCATGTCTAAAGAAAATTATTCGTAGGGAGAAAAATTAATTATTAAGGAAACTTTTTGAAAAAGGATTTTTATATATCATATCTGTAAGGTGAGTAAAGTTTGATGATGGTTGATTATTTTCTAAAAATGGCAATCGTGAAACTTTCTCCTTGTTTACTTTTATAGTTTAAAACAATCAATAATTTTTTTTATTCTAACAAACGTTATACCGGAATATTAGTGTTTTTGTCAAGAAAGCGTCAACCGACGACGACAATAGTGATCTTTCTATAAAGCAATTCCACGTTTATATATCGACCTCAAAGACAACAAATAATGTCATAGGGTCGCTTTGAATGAAATAGTGCAAATATGTTCGTATTAATTTTGTTTACTTTTCTATACAGTTAAAGTGGTTTTGTGGTATTTAACTAAAAATTAATTTTTATATTATTATTTAGTTTCAAAATAATCAAAAACAACCAGCTATTTATGACTAAATATAATAAGAATTTATAAGTTTAAAAAATAAGTTGTTGTTTTTTTTTGAGGAAGATTTTCGAATAATACTAAAACAAGTTTACGAACTTTAAATCATTCAAAAAAAAAATACAAAATATGTAGTTGTTTGTGTGTTGAATATGAAATACATTTATAAAATTATATTTTTTATCTGTTTTAAAGTTGAAACATAAAACCATTAGATAATTTCTCTTTTTTCTTGACAGTTTTATTCATAACTCAAGTGATTCGTATTTCAATATAACTATTTTCTTAAAAGAAAAGCAATGGAACGAAAATCGTCCTTCGAAGAAAGGTCTAGTCGACCTCCACCAGAAATCCTCGCGAGACGATCCATGAGCATTTGCTCTGCGAATATCCTTTCACCCATGCCGATCACTTCTTCTCCCATTAAAAATGAAATTAATCATTCAAAAAACTCCAACGAAACATCATCTATTGGAAATGCTCAGATTCAAAGACGAAAATTTGGTATCCGAAGTAAAACTGTAATGGACTGTCAGTGAGTCATTTTTTACTCTAAAGTCTAATTTAATTATTTCTTTAATGTAACATATATGTATATTTTCAGTTCTTACATGGAGAACAAACAGCCTGTTCCCCCTAAAGCAAAGCGAAGTTCAAGTGTAAAAGATTGTCGAATTACTCATTCTCGTTCGTCTGGAAGATCAAGTCCAAGAACACCGCAGAAATCTCCATCAGATCAATCAATGGGCTCAAAAACTTGGGACACAACTGAGAAAGTCCTGGGTGTTCATACAGTTTTAGGGACGGCAGGGCTAACATCCACAACCTTGATTACAATTCCAAGTCTAGGAGGTGGGATCGTTAGTGGTTGTGCAGCTGCAGCCCTGGGAGTTGCAACTGCTGCTAGTTTTGTGACTGGCGTTGGTGTAATTGCAGGTCTGGGAGTTGCTGGGGTTCAATATGCGAAGGCGAAGCATAAAAAAGTGGAGGAAGCAAAGGAACAGGAAATAAATCAAAGGTCTCTGTCTACGAGCTCCTTTTCAGATCAGGGCAATGAAGAGAGTAGTTGTTCAAGTAGTCTGAGTGAGGACTAATTTTTTCACCAATTAGATATCATGTAAATAAACATTACCTGAACATTACCATTACATATTGTGTCTGTACTTCTTACAATGATTGAATCTTGAAATCCAAATACGCTTTGTTGCATATCTTATTTTTAAATACATATACTAACTATTAGATATGGGAAAGTTGCTGAAATCCCGGCGAGTATATATATTTTACCTGCAAAACATTTTTTCACTTATTTATAGGTACTTCTCCTTATTCTGAACATCCAAACATTCTCAACAGAAAAAGGGTGCAATGATGATCTTGACTCGTTTTACGCTCGCCGGGATTCCAGTAATTTCTACATCCCTAAGTTATATCTCATTTGTTAACCACTTCCTTTACGCTTACTTAGAATCATTTTATGAATGTTTATCAAGTCGTTGTAATACATATTTATTGTAAAAAGATAATATGTAAATTTATAACTGTATATTTTTATAAATGTAAGTCACTTTGATAGTTTAGATATTTTTTTGCACCAAAGAATAATATATCAGAATGTGTATGTAAAAAAATAAAATAAAGAAAGTTCCTTGTTAATTGTTTTACTTCTAGGAATTCTGAAAACATTACAAAATGATATTTAAAGAAACATTTTTGTCTACTTCCTTCTCTTTTTCAAATTATTCATAACATTTTTAATTGAAGCACAAAATTCAATGTTAAAAGTTTGTTTGTTAGTGTGTTTATTTGTCTGAGAAGAACTCATTTTTTACCAAAGGTAAGTGTAAAAAACGGAGACTAACACTAAGGGGTTTTTAGGAAGTTATCTGATTTT
>NW_027294040.1:0-1519 GCF_016086655.4 Lepeophtheirus salmonis | reverse complement strand
TAGTATGATTTAACCCCGAATAGCCACATCATGGACACCCTGTATATTTGTGGTAAACTCTGTAAATTCAACAATCTCGTCGGGAATGCGCCAAGCACGGAGGCTCACAATAATAACCGTATAGCGTTCGTATTCGGAGAAAAGTTCATTGATTTTGAATTTTTTACAATTTAGTTTTTGACAGCATTTGATGAAAAAACTTTCATATACATAAATATCAGAGGTTCCAAAATATTGACGACTTAAATTGTTCCAGATTGAAAATTTTGTCTATTTCATGTAGTTAAAAATTATGTTTTTCAGATACAATTCTAACAAAAATACACATAATTGAAGCCCTTAAAATAGTAATTTCTTTTACATTCTTGGTTATATTAATCGAATGGGAAATACCAGAAAGATGTATTCGTATTTACAAATTGTATGTGAAGTAAAGATGTAATGATATATTATTACCTATTTACATAGAATAGGTAGAGGTATATATATTTCATATAATCTCATTGGATATAAAATTGTATTTTCCAAAAGCGGGATTAAACTAATTGGCTTCCTTAATACAAATGAAATCTCAAAAGAAAACTAAATTTATCAAATATGTACATAAATTAAAATAAATTTGGTTTTTTCCTCCTAACACTTATTTTCCGAGTCAGTAGTGATCCAAATTAAGAGAAAATATGGATACTATAAAGGTGTCTAAAACTAATAAGATTTGTAATCCTTGCTAGATAATTTCACGTAACATGATACATCAAAAATAATGAAATATCAACCAGACTTCAAAACGTACAGTTTGAGTTTTGGCTTAGATAAAAAATTCTTGCATGAAGTCATTGCAAAGGTTGGACTAATAATAAATAGGTTATTTATTCATAATTACAAATTTCATGAAATTAATGCTAAAGAGTCAAGCAGAAAGTATCTTTAACTACATACATGCATAATATAATATATTAAATTTTACAGCAATGAACCACAAGCATGAACACATTTCCAAATAGTAACAAAAATACTATTTTAGGGTTAAATAAATTAGAAATTAAGTATATATGTTCAATTTTTCCAATTTTTAAGAGATTATACGTTTGGTATATGAAGTGACAATACAACAGATGGCCTAGAAAATCTGAAATTCAAAGAATCTTTAAGAAGTATTTTATTCATATCTAGTAATACGAAGGACATTAAAAAGAGGCATAAGAGAAAATAATATAATGAAAACTTGAATTCTATCAAGCATTTAAAAGAACCAAATCTAGTCATACTTAATAATTTCACGAATGGTCTTTGGAGCATTTTTTCATCTATAAATAATAATATCTTTTAATATCCAATTTGAAGTCTGGTTTTAATCTAAAAAACATCAATGAGGGTATTCTTGGGAATCTCAGTGATCATCATTTCTAACCCTTAAATAATAATTAATTATTCATTTCACAAATGCAAGAATATTTAGAAACTTATTTTATAATTCTTGCTCAGTGATTTTGTGGAGGCTGCGTCTCTATCACCATTC
>NW_027294039.1:0-2883 GCF_016086655.4 Lepeophtheirus salmonis | reverse complement strand
TTGTTTTGTCTTTGGGCATCTTATAAAATAGATATCTGCATAGCTATTTCCAACCACTACTCCAGTTAATCACGGTTCAACTCTAGAGGCTTATTTCCATCTCTCTGGGATGACTAAACATTCAATTGTTCACAAATCTTGTCCAGAAGGCCTTCAGGAATAAAACTCTTGTAACAATCCATTGCAGATATTTTATAAGTTTTTTCTTCATTCTAATGAAGAAATAGAGGGATTGATGATGGTATATCATCGGTCGAAAATTTATATTTTTAAAAATAAAAACGGTTATTTCTACTTTTCTTGGATCGGTGCAGCCTTGCACAGTTTTTGTAGAATTATAAAATAGGTCATTCCAAGGTTATGCAAACAATCATATTTTAGTTTTGTTACATTTTAACTATTTTCTTCAATCCAACAACATTATACATTATCGAACATTATAGAAGGGTATGCAAATTCAAGAAATAAATATTTCAAACTTGTGTCATTAGAGTGAATGGTTTGGAGAAAATAAAAGATAAAGATTTTTCTCTCAATGTTAAAAATTTATTGGTAAAATCAAAGTAATCCCTGATGCAGGAGCTGAAGTCTCACTTATAAATAAAGGCAGTATAAGAAGATTGGGGTTGTGGAAGAAAATAATAAAAATACAATGTTAAGGAAAATTTGTTTGGTGTTGAAGGATCAAAATTAAGGATCATTGGGAAAATATTTCTTACATTTACTCTAAATACAGTGCGAGTGAAAGATACAGTAATTGTATGTGAACGTGTTCCTGAGTTATACTTATCACAAAGGGTATGTTGAGAACTTCAATTAATTCCAAATAAATTCCCTCTACAAATTCAAGTGGCATTTTTGAGAAGATGTAAAAAGACGATCTGTTGAAGATACTAAACGTGTATTGATAGACGAGTTTCAAAATATTTTTTATGATGGAGAATAATGGACATTGTTCATAAGAAAAATTAACTCACAATTCACTCAAAATGTAGGAGTGGCAAGTTTACATATTCCAGGAAAACTCAATCTCACATAATGAAATGCAATAATTTCCTTAATGAAATACCCTTTTATATTGTAAAAAAGTAAGAGTTGATGTAATTATAAATACCCCAGTCTGAAACTTTGTATTATAAAAATAAAATATTTACTTGATATCTTAATTAATGCATCCAGTTGTAAAGATAGCAATTCATTGTTTTTAATATACTAAATAATTAATTGAATCAATACTACTTCATTATTCATATAAACAATGAAACTATTATAAAATTTATAAACTTGCATAATTTAAATAATATCTTATCTTGACAAAGAAAACCTTCCTTTATAAAGTAAGAAGGAAAAACGACACAAACTTGCTCAATGATTAGTAATATGATTCCTTGGATTTACCAATAGTAAAAAAACCCAAATGTTGGGAAACCCTAGATATTTTAAAGATTTAGCTCAAGAAGACTCACAAATGTATTACAAACAAGAATAACACAACAGGTACAGACATAATTAATATTCAAGCATGGATCATTTAAAAATATCCACCATTATAGTTGTTATTTTTACGCTTACAATTACTTCTACTGATACAAAAGCTGTGCAAGGTAGAGGGGATTATCTCAAACAGTTGGACCCTACGGTAAGAAATATTTAATTAAAATATTATATATGGTTTGTGAGTTTCATTATTATTTAATCTAGGCAGGTGTGATTTGGAGGAAGACTAAGAAGAATACTTTAAAGTGCAAAAGATTGGTTCATCATCCATACCTTCACAAATATATTTGTGCAAACTATGATTTTGCTTAAATTCTATAAAATTGTATTTTATCCACAGTAGTCATATGTTCAATAAAGTTTATTAAAAATCAAATCCCCTTAAGCTCTTTCAAACTTTAAATTTATTTCTTACACATTTAATTTATTTTATAAAAATATGCTCGTACTTAAATAAATTCATATTTAGGGTAAATAGAAACCCATCCAGATAAACTTATCATTTAACAAGGATTCCGTAAGAGTCTTAAGTAATCTGTAATTTTTTTTTTTTGTATCAAATCACGTTTACCAAAATGTTGTGTTTAATTTTTGGAGTATTTTACCCTTTTTAAATGTTTTAACCACTTTTTGAGTAAGGAAAAAAATACAAATATATCCATTATATGTGCAATCAACCAATAAACATTTAGAACACAGTTAAGGTAAAATGACTTATAGGCCTATTTAGATTTTTTTTTGATTAATACTTCTTTGATTGTGCTAGGTATCTTGGCCTCAAATAATTTATAAGGCTATCCATATGTATATATATTTATTTTTTCATTTTGAAAGTCACAAATTAGAGTAGACATGCCTCTAATCTATAAAATTTACACTTTTTGACCAATAGTGGTCAAAATGGTTGAAGTACAATCAGTATTTTTGAATAATTGATCTAGCTTTACTAATTAAGACTACTTGTTCTTTGTGTTGATTGGTTGAACTCAAATTACCTATGGTTTTCTGAGAACTATTGAAAGCTAAATGAAAAATAATTCCAAAATTTGAAATAATTGAGTTATGACCAGTTATTGGTATCCGGAACATTTTGTACATGTTATAAAATAGAAACCATAAGCTTGACAATTTAAATAATGTTTTGGAGGGAACCAGCTAAGATATAATGAGTGGTATATTTTTTTAAGAAGCTTTAGCGAGGAGAGCGGGGAGAAGGAAATGAACAAGGTCTAGGCAATAACTGATAAAACTTTGATCCTCAATTTTACTCCGAGTCCCACATGGACTTACAGTTATAACTCTGCAAAAAATCATCATGTTCGCTCTTGGTCTTTTATGAGCTCAGGCTAAGTTCTATACTGTTTCAAATATATCATTGATATACTG
>NW_027294038.1:0-2125 GCF_016086655.4 Lepeophtheirus salmonis | reverse complement strand
ACAACTGTACTTTATAAAATTTAAATGTTGTTTAGCTGGATTTTTTTCCTAACCTGCTTAAAAGATAATTTTACATCCGAAAAGATGGATGAATTTGATTCTAATAGATATTTCCTCAGAGGTATCATCATTTCATTTACTTTTATTTTCTTAGTTCTCCTTGCGCTCCAAGTACTGTATTCTTTATACACCAGAAACTTACTAGTGGCATACCGAGCATCTGGGTTTTCAAATTTTTAGTTAAACTAAATTTAGATATTAAATTACTCTCGTTATTTTCTTCATATTTATAGAAACGCCTCTTTTAAATTTAGGAATACATATTACCAGAACTTAATTGATGTTTAGGAAAATATTTTATAATATTTAACCTTAATTATTGCATCTTACAGAGAACTAATTGAAATATTTCTGAATTGAAATATTTCTGAATTGAAATTGTACAATAATAAGAATTGAATATTTTAATGTTATTGGGTCTTTTTTTTTTTTTTGAAAAACAATGGTGTATTTTTTTTCTTTGTTTTATCTCACATATATTATAAATGACGGCTAAAATCCAAAAATGATCTCAATTTGAGCAAGATATAATTTAATTTACGAGGTTAAAGTTCACAATATAAAGTCATGCCCCCAAAATAATCTAATATAAATTCAAGTTTGGATTGAAACTGTTTAAAAAAATGTGTTGGTTGAAGCTAAAAACAGATTCAAAATATATAACCATTTGAAATTTGCTTTACACCATAGTTTTTATAATTATTTATATATTGGTAAGAAATCATATGATTTCAAAAAATAAGTGAGTTTGCTTGTAAAAAATATACTTGAGTACTATAACTCATTATATTCCGAGTTGTTCAGTTGAAAACCAGACACAAAATATAAAAATCATATCAGCTATAAATGATTACTAATCTTTTAACTCATAATTGCAAAATTTAATACATAAATTTAAATACAATTATGTTGTATATTTACCACTTCTTTTTCAGCTTCTTCAGCTTCTGTCAATGCTGCTGCTTGATCTAGAGAATCACAAGCGATAGCCAAAAATACATTTAATAGAGTGTAATCTCCACACAGTGTAAGCATAACAAAATAAAGACTATAGACCATTCCACCTCCTTTTCTACCCCCTTTCGAATCAATTGCTGTGTACATTACTTGGTTCCAATCTTCTCCAGTAAGTACCTTGTAGGAAAAAAAAACTAAATTAATTATATATGTTTCTATAATATTTTATTTAAACTAATTTTTCTTCAATAATATCTAAATACTATTTGAACAAATTATCCAAAGAAGTCACAAAATATATCAATTTAAAAATAAATAGAAATATAAGATAATTTAATTTCAAATTTGTAGCTATTTAAATAAAATAATTAATTAAACATGTTTAAGGCAAAATTAAACATGCAATTTATCAACTTATCATTTAACAAAAGCTAATGGATTAAACTTTTATTATATGAAGCAAAGTAATTTACTTGGAAAACAGTGAGTAATGCACTTGTAATTGTATTAAAAATTAGATGTTGGTGTTCCTGTAGAAAAATTGAAAGATCCACCAAAAATTTGCATTCCCAGTAATGCAAAAATAAATATGAATAGAAATAGTAGAAACAAAAGTGAAACTATTGACGAAATAGCATTCATCAAAGCAATCACCAGATTACGTAATGACGACCAGTACCTGTTGATTTAAATTATGAAGATTGAGTTTTAATTTTTCTTTAAGTTATCATTCTTTACTTTGTTACTTTAAATACTCTTAAAAGTCTAAGAGCACGAAGTGCAGAAAGGCCGAAACTTCCTCCTTTATCTTTGAAATGAACCCAAATCACCTCCACGATCGATCCAACTATCACAAAGCAGTCAAATACATTAAAAAGTAGTACTAAAATAAGTCCTTGGACCAAGGGCATACAATCGAATCAATATTTCAAGAATAAAACATCCCAAGAATATAAATTCAGCATAGACTATAAATAAAGGTATATTAATATATTTCTAAAAAGTAGGTTATAATAAGTTAAAAAGAGCTTTTCCGATATATGGGTTTATCTCAAGGCTTATAAAAATACAAGGTTAGACCATCATGTAATCGGGCTTGCTAGAGTTT
>NW_027294037.1:0-1172 GCF_016086655.4 Lepeophtheirus salmonis | reverse complement strand
AATGTCGATTCACAAAAAGTAAACAAAATAATTAGTTAAATAGTTACTCTACTTTTCTTTTTATATATGCCACAAAGACCTTTGGGTAATAATTCAATAGTTTTCATTATATTTTTGCGTAATTTAAAAGATAAACTTGGTTAACAATAACAAAAATGAGTAATCACTGCTTTATTAATTTCGTAACATAGGCTTTAAAACTTCTATAATACTTAAACTAGGGAGAATCTCAGAATAAGAGTGATTGAAAGTCTATTTTTATTGTGATGCACAGACAATGGGCTACAATCTCATTGATACATTTTTGTTTCTTCAATTTAATAGTTACGCGGTTCTACAAAAATTAGGTAGTGCAAAGTCAAACTGATAGACAAACAAACAGGCAGACAGACTAAATTTCCATGAAATAATGAAAAGTTAACTGCGTGAAATGGCAGGTACATTCGCTGGTAAAACATTTTTTTGAAATATTTAAATGAATGTTAAAAAATAATTTCTCGTGCGTTATTTAATATACTCTATAAACTAATGATATATATCATTCTATTAAAAAATTCATAATTTTAATTTTCTTTTGTGCAACAGACATTCTTCTATTTGGTGCTAAATTAAATTTAATGAATTAAAACGTTACTTTATAAATAGAAACTTTTAAAAGTACAAATGTTGATTCTGTCGAAAAATGCATTCATTACGGATATTGGTTTTTCAAAATGGTTATTATAAGAATTTGTTTTTACATATTTTTATATATTATACTTTCTAAAATAAATAGATATAATAAAAATAAGTGCGTTGTATAATTTCATCTTATAAGTTTAAAATGATCTTCATAATATTCAATGCAAGTATATATAAATTTAAACAAGTTTCACAAGATTTAATATTGATCGATACATCAATTTTAATAATTCAATATTTTTGAGTATATTTTTGTGTAATTTCTCAATAAACTTTGTTAACTAATACCAAAAATTAGTAATATTAATTAAAACTTGGTTTAATTTGTAATACATAAAAAAATATATGTTTTTTTTTAAAACTGCTCGATTAATTGCGTAACATAGGTTTTGAAATTTTTTCTAATATTTAAACTAGAAAAAATACCCGGAATTTGAGTTATTTTAAGTTGATTCAAATAAATTTTTTGAATTAATATGATTAAAATGTAG
>NW_027294036.1:0-616 GCF_016086655.4 Lepeophtheirus salmonis | reverse complement strand
CCTATTGACATCTCGAAATTGATAAAAAGAATTTATTACAATAAACATTTAAAAAAATAAAAATATTTATAGCACCCTCTATGTATATAATATACCTAAATAGTACAATTCGATTGTTTTGGTCAACTTTTTCTTCTTTTTTTTAACAGTGTCAACCTTATCTTGTTGAATATTTAGTGTTTTAAATATAATTATAGTGTTAATTATACAAAATCCTGATAATTTTTATTTTTGTTATATTTTTCAAATCCAATTTCCAATTTTGTTTCGCTTTTCGTGCTATTCATTTGATGTCTGTATATTAATTATCCTATTTTACATAAGAAGAAACAATTTTGAGGGATTATATAAATAAAATTGTTTCTAAATGTGCGTTCGACTTCATTGCATTTTATAAGTGGCTAATTTTTATGAAAAAAAATTTACATTTTTGAATATTTTATAAGAGTTTCCTAAACTTTGAACTGTCGTCGACTTTTAAATTTTAATTGATTTTGTTTTTGTTTTTATTTTTTATCCAATAAAAAAAAAAAAAATATCATATATTATATTGGTTCCCACATAAACGTCTTAATAAATTTTTTTCAACTCTCAAAATATTTTGTAAGATTTTCTT
>NW_027294035.1:0-1585 GCF_016086655.4 Lepeophtheirus salmonis | reverse complement strand
CTGCTGTAAGTTATGCTACATTTTCTTTGAAGATACCAACATCCGATTGGGGCTACGTGGAATTATGTTGTTAGCCCCTCCCCCAAATAAAGGAATTTTGTTATTTGCGAGAAAATTTGATATTTGAATTATTTTATCAAAAAATCAATATGAAATTTAATTTAATTTTTTGTGGATTTTGATTTTTGTATGAATAATGAGATTACATTTAAGGCGCAAAAAATGTCAAGGGAAAAATGGCAGGAAAAAAGGAAAAGTGTATAACTGGAAAAAGGCAAGATTATTTTAAACTGATACGTGTATTTAGTGGTATTTTACTTATCTGAAAGCTATGGCTGGAAATAAAACTATATTCCAGTTCCTGTCAGGTGCAGGTCACAATATCCTATTTGAAGTCTAAAACAAGGGAAGAATTGGTTAAAATTTTTACCAATAAAAGTAAAATTAATAAAACTGTTTGTTTTGTCATTAAATGTGTATTTACATTCATTCAATAAATAAATTAATTGATGGAATTAAACATTGACAAAGAAATTTACATTAATATTTGTTTCATATGTTAATGAAGTTGGTTTTGCTATTCTCATTCTAAATTGAAATGAATGAACATATAGAGTTTCATATATTCATATTCTTCGATAAATATCAATAAAGATAATTATCATTTATTACAATTGTAGTTAAATATTCAAATGTCATTGTATCATACTAGCTTTTTTGATGCTCTTAATAGGTAATATCGCCGGACATTACTACATAATTAGCTTTTGCTCTAGAGATCGAGATGGTTACATTTCATAACATTTTTTTATTAGTATGTTATTGTCTAATTTACATGATTTTGACATTTACTTTATTTTCTCATCCTATCCTGTGCACAAATGTATATAACAGCTTCCACATGAAGAAGAGGGTGATTATCTTTTTGATTAAACTCCACGTCTCGCTTGTGTCTTGCAACCTAAAGTTATATGACATATTTAACTGAATTCCGATGTTAGAACAAGAAAAATTATTTGGATCAATCTATTATTTCAATATTCTGTATTTATAATTTATTGTTAATTAGTTATTATTCCAATTGTTTAATTTTGTATATTTAACTTAAATGTTAATGGTTTATTTTTAGTATGTAGATTATATTTAATTAAAGCCTTCTTTTAAACTTTGAGCTTCAAATATATTTCAAATACTCTACTTTAATCGTTTCATTAGCTATTATTCTGAGAATAAGGTTCATAATGAATTACAATTTCATGGTGACATTTTCCGATACTGTTACGGATAAAAAAACGTCGAAGTCAATTATACGTAGCATATCTTCATTAAACATTTTGCTAATAAATACATTCGTTATACCCTCAAAATCATAATAAGCAGGCAGATGATAATCACATCAGTATTTTAAACAATGATACCATATGTCTTTTTCCCTCTCCTTGCACGCGTTTTCTCTACAATATTATCAACTTTGACCTATAATGGATGTTTGGTTACAAAAGGAAGACTAGGATTTCACTCTCATACGATAAAGAAAAATTTAGAGGGTAGAGTTAAGGTTTTAGGGTTTTTTGGGTGTAGATAT
>NW_027294034.1:0-1746 GCF_016086655.4 Lepeophtheirus salmonis | reverse complement strand
CGAATTTTTTAGGATGTGTCCTCTTACAAAAGGAGATCATTCGATCAAATTATCCAGCAGACGAAATTTAAAAAAAAAAAAATTTTAAAAATCATCGGTTCGCATTTTCTTAAGCAGTTTGGCTTTGAAGAATTAGATTATGGCCTAAATTTGAAATAAATCTGCATTTTATATTTTTGTTTTATAAAGCTATATTTCATGTAGTTTAATTTAATAGGTTCTGTGACCCATTAAAATATTTCAAGTGGCAATGCAGTCTATGATTTTAAAAGTTTGGACATCCCTGTCCTAAAGAACGAAAAACTAATAATACGAAGGTGGCTGATGAGTTTCCGACCTCAACATGAAGATGACAACGTTAATAAATAAAAGCTAGTCATATATATCTAGCATCTATTGACAGTTACTCACCAAAGTTTAAGCCATTTTGGATTTACAGTTATTACGTAACAGCCGTTTGAGTGAGTTGATGTATGTCTTTTGTGAAAATGGACAATATTGAGTTCTGAGCTATCTTTAAATATATATATTTTTTTTAAGTTTAGCCTTTAAATAGATTCAAGCATTAGTATATATATAATGACTTGTTGCGTTAAAATTTGACGCGTCTAAGTCAATCCAATTCGGAGTAAATGAGCCAAGAACAAAAAGTTTCACGTGATCAATTATTTTGTAGAAAAACATTGAGTACTATTTGGACGAGTTACAAAGATGGAAGCATCACAGGGAGAAGTGTGAGGTAGGTAGCTATAGTACTCAAATCTTGATTCGAATGTTTTCAATTTCATCTCTGACTCATAAGCATTTGGAATCGAATGCATGAGGACCAGGAAAAGATGGACTTTACTAGAAAACTGGCCTATACTCTTAAAATCCTTTAATAAGTTTCTGAAGCCCTTAAGGATCTCTTAATGTAATGTTAACAATATCTTACTAAACCCTACTCTCCAAAATTTATTTGCCTTTATAAGACAATAAGACCCTCCCATTCAAACTTGAACAGCAAGACTACAGTGATTTATATTTTATAATAATGTTATATAGGTATTAGAAATATAATAAATGGTACTATTCAAGCTTAATAAAAAGTTACATTTGTGCTTAAGTGATATGAATAAAAATGACTTTATAACCTCGATGGAAATTGAAATATTATTTCGGAAATGGTGATTTGAGAAACTTTTCCTACATTATTTGACTGTATAGACATTTGGTTTTATGTTCATTAAATGTTTTAACTAAATATTATCTACATAAGTTTTCAAAAAATCTGAACCTTCAAGAATAATGGAAGTCGACTGTTCCAAAGGAATAGAAATCTGGTAATATCTTCATATTTTTTAAATTTTATTAAGACTTATATTTACATAGAAAATGATGTACATTTTTTGCAAGTAAAATCATGATATTAATTTAAAATATATATTTATTTAATAGATTATATTGTTATGTATATTTCTTGTTGTATTTTTATACCTCGTATCAACTTTATATTTGCTGAAGGAAATTCCCCGTACTTATTAAAGTACTTATTATCTCTATTCTATATTATGATTCAGTTGCCATGATATCTAGAACTTATCATATAGAATAATGAAAGAATGGTATATCAAAGTTTTAGAACTACGAACAGGAATAGGATTTAACGTGGTGGTCACTCTGTTAATGTCAATTTTTTTCCTAATGAACTGTGATTCATTTAAAGAATATGCAAAATCCTTTCAAGCCTTCCTATATTTTTTTTTA
>NW_027294033.1:0-655 GCF_016086655.4 Lepeophtheirus salmonis | reverse complement strand
ATACTTAACATGCATATGGAGAGACAATAAATATTTTTTTAACATATTATCCAATAATTTGGAGTACCCCTTGATGATTGTCAGGAGATATGGAAAAGCATAAGGAATAAAATTGTCCAGGAATTAAAAAGTGTACTGGAGGAAAGAGCAGGGATGCTGGGCCATTTTATAGACGTGCATAGCCCTGTTTCCACTAATGAAGTTCTTGGGAGATTTTTTAATTTATTGACAGTAATTCATTATTACTCTTTTCATTTAAAAACTATCTAACGAAAAAATATATTTAGAAATTTTAGTAATTTTCTGGAAGAAAATACTCCTGCATCAATAAACGAATCGTATATTGAAGAAATTGAGCACTTGGATTATGTTAAAGAACACAAAATGGTAGAAGAATTCGTTTTGCCAGTATAATAATTCCTAGATTCATTATTTAAATGCTTAATTTTCTGTCGTTGATTTTTTAGAACAAACCTCATTTAGGCCCTCCATTGAACTAAATTCTACACGAATTCCTAAAATATGGTGTTTTTTTAAAAAAGGTGTTGAATGACACTTTAATATTAGATTATATGTTGAGGTTGGAAGAGAGACGAAAATTGCTTAATAGTATCAAGTGTGATTCATATGTAATTTTCGCCCATGTGGCTGCCCC
>NW_027294032.1:0-3405 GCF_016086655.4 Lepeophtheirus salmonis | reverse complement strand
GCATGCAAATCCTTTAGGGGCAGGATGGAGAAGATGGTGGCTGCTGAGGGAGGACATGTTGAATAAATTTATTGTTTAATATCATGTCGAACTTTTTCATATTAACAAATACACTCCAAATTCCATTTTTATCAAGCAGGTTGAATTTTAAGATAGTTCCAATTTGTCGTGGACACCCTGCATACTCGTATACAGATTATTCAATAATTTTTGGAAAAAGCTCACAACTGAGATAATTCAAAATTCAACTGATTCACGTCCAGAACAACACTGAAACAAAATAGCAGACAACAAAAGACAACGTATATATTTGTAAAAGGGAGGTAACACTGTTTTTAAAATTGTCTTGTGGGGATTTATCATCGAGTGATTTTGTTATATTTATTTGGATTTCCAGACACTGCAGCTGAAATACGTGACTTATAGCTAAGAAACGCCTTAGTATATTAATTTACAACTCTCACTTTGTAGGAAACTGTTGTTTAAATGTCAGCTTTGTCCCCTCGTTGCAATCCTATCAATCATCTAATTGGATAGTCATTATCACAAAATATCCAAGAAGCGAAGGAATTGTTTGAGTTTAATTACAGAGACGCAATTAGAACTATTGCTCTATTGCAAGAGAGTTATAATAGGTATGATACACATAATAATCATTATTTATGGACCAAGAAAAATACATTTCCAAGAATGTTCACTTAATTGTATTAAAGACAATACATAATGGAGGCCTTTAGCAAAAAAAAAATAAGTTTATTGGAGTACAACGTGGAATGTCTTTGTTATTTGTTTATTTTATGTACCAATGATTCTCAAATGGGGGTACGTGTACCCCTTAGAGTACTTAGAGGCACTCCAGGTGGTATTTGAGATTTTGAAAGACTATTTTAAAAGTGGTACATAACTCAGGGGCGTATAAGGGAGCGGGCTGGAAGGGATGTAGCTCCCAAATTCAAGAATTTTTGTTCTTGACTATAGTTAATTTTTTTACCAAGGAATTTAATATTTGAATTGTTTCTCAAAAAAATTTAATTTTTGAATTTTTTCCCGAGAAAATTTTAATATTTGAAATTTAATTTAATCTTCGCTAGAGCCTAGGATCTTTACAAAATAACTAATAATTGAAATTGAAATTAAATAGTTTTTGCAAAAAATTATGTTTTTCTGGACAGCTGTGCATTTTGATTTCTTTTTCCAAAAAAAAACATAATGTTTGAGAGTAGATATGGATTTTGAATACAAAATTTTAAAAAAATAATTTTTTGGAATAGCTATGGATTTATACAAATTTTTTCTAAAAAATTTTATTTTTTGAATTAGCTATAGATTTATGAAATTTTTATCGAAAAATTGAATATTTTGTAGTTTTTTTTCAGAAAAAAATCCATAAGCCAAGCAGCCCTCCCTCCAAAGTATAATCCTGGGGACGCTTCTGTTACTAAAACTAAAAAGGATTTGTGCTTGTAAGGGGGTAACGTGGCTTAAATAAATATTTTACGAGTGGTACAACACTAAAAGGGGAGTATAGGGGGGTATCCACCATTGTTCTGAGTTGTTCGTCGACAAACAGACAAACCTTGCTTTAACAATATAAAAGATAACTCCTCAACAAATCTAGTGTTATTCTCCGTTCTTCACGGGCATACTCACCTTTAGCTACTCACTCAATACTTAAATGTTATCTCCTCAAGAATAAAATATATGATATGATGGTTAGTGATGAAAATCGTGTGTATTTTGGGCATGCTAAAAAAATAAACCAAAACCAACATGGTAACCCGGAGTAGAGCAACTTAGCAGTCATGATGTTTCATTAGATCAGCTATAATCAGCTGTGACTAGGGAGGAGGGGAAGAAGGAAATGAACAAGGAAATTGGAGAGAATGACACCGATGTCGATCCTAAATTTTACTCAGAGTCCAAGAAGGAATTACAATTATAACTCCTCCGTAACAAATCCTCAAGGTTTCTTTCTGTCTTTAATGAGAACACACGAATGTTAAATCAGGCTTTGAATATAATTAAATCTATGTAGGTAAGGATGTTCACTACTCCAAAGTTAAATAATAATGACAACTGCTTAGGAAATAAAAATTAATTCTTCAAATCACCAATAACAAAAAAAAAAAACCCCGGGCCAGCTAAAAAATACAAACTATTTGACTTCAATACTTTGAAAGTAATGCTCATTGTTAGTCATTGTTCTTCATGGGCACTTTAAACCACACTTTAGTAGTTCAATACTTAGACGTCATCTTCTTTAGAGTGTAAGAATAATCACAAGAGATTGAGTTTTTTTTTTAAGGATTATGTGATGAGCCAAGAAGTTATTTAGTCTCTAGAGCGCTCCCTGACTGTGATTTACCTACACACACAACACATTGCTAAACCTCATCAAACGTCACGTTTATTATGTTTTATGTTATGTGGGATTTCTGCAAGAGCGCAAGGAGAAGATGGTAGAAAGAAATACTGTAGTACCGAATTAAGACCCTTTTTAATATCAGCCGCCTTTTATTTGATTTTATAGGTAGAAATTGAATTGCAGCTTACAATAGAAGAACATTCACCATTCAAAATAGTATTAGTATAAGAAATATTTTGAAAATCTGTTTTAAATTCATATTATATATTTATTTTAGTATGCTATATCAATTTACACCAAAGATGGGCAAGAATTCTTCATTTAGAGGGAGATATTAACAGACCCACAAATTATTTAAAAAAAAAAAAGAATACACGCTTCAACAATTTATCCTTCTCCACCTTAATAAATAGTTTTTTTCTTTACACCATTTTTTTTCGAACAAAAATAATATAATTTGGAAATTAACTCAAAAATTATTATTTTTGGAAACAATAAGAAAAATAATTTTTTTTTTTAAATATTAAAATTAAAATGTTTTGTACAAAAAATTTGACAAAGTCTGCTTCAGAACAAAATTCTCAATTGCCTATAAAACATTAAATTTTTTGAAAATAAATTTCAAATATAAAATTTTCTAGTAAAAGCTAGATTTCTTAAGTAAGCAGTACCTCCAGCCCACCCTCTGCGGATGCCTCCGGATATTTTTAGAAGAAAAACGCAAATATGGCAAATTTCGACCAAAAATCCTTCTTTTTTGTTTAAATTTAAATGCCCTGTATCTAGTGTTGTGTTGGTTATTATGGAAGACCTAGGACTGAGGTCCAGTCCCACTTTTTCGTCTTAAAAAAAAGGAAAACTTGATCCCACGTTACGTCATAGAATTGTTTTTCCTTATAATTAATTTTATACAGTTAGATTTTAGAAAACTGTCCCAGACTGTACTGGTCTTAATATGAACTTGTTGGTTAAAATGAGTCCTCATCTGACACGCAAACAAACCTTTATAGATACGTAAGCTGCTATATATATATATTCTG
>NW_027294031.1:0-722 GCF_016086655.4 Lepeophtheirus salmonis | reverse complement strand
GGGTCATCCTCAGCCATCTTCTTCACCTTGTCGACAAAGTCGGTTTCCCTGACCTTCCTGTCGGCGCCCTCCTCCTTGGGTGCCCTCTTTATGGTGACATCAACATCCCAGGTGTCCTCTAGGATCTTACGGATTTGCTGAACTGTCCGTAAATTCACTATTAAGGCTGAAGCAATCGTTGAATTGGAGATTTCACCTCCATTATTAACCAATGCCATGACTACGGCGGACCTCGAAAGCTCCTCGTTCCACTTATAGCTCTTTATCTCCTCACATGATGACGGCATGATGCTAACTGAACTACGTATCGTCAGCTGACAAGAATAGCTTTCCTATTTGGTAACCAGCTTTTTAATTGATAATGTCGTCTACAAGTTATCAAGGTTAAAGTAGGCGAAAATGTTATCCCCGCTCCCTGTATAATAAATAGAAAAAATAAAATAAGTGGGTTGTATAATTTACTAGTAGAAGTTCAAAGTGCTCCTAAAAATCTATAATAAAAGTCTCCATGAATTAAATACAAAAATTTTGTAATACACATTTTTATTCAATTTTTGTATAATTTCAGAGATAAACTTTGTTAACCAATGACAAAAATTAGTTAGAATAATTATAACTTGGTTAAATTTTGAATAATAATTAAAAAATTATATATGTTTTTGAGTTGTATATGTAAAGAATTTATTACCAAGCTGTACTGTTTATTATTTTGACAAGCTCTA
>NW_027294030.1:0-3355 GCF_016086655.4 Lepeophtheirus salmonis | reverse complement strand
GTTCCAATTTATCGTGGACCCCTGTAACCAGGGCATATACTCAGGAATAATGTCGATCCTCAGTTATACTTGCAGCCAAAGAGGGACTTATACTTATAACCAATCGTAAGTGTTATTACAGTTGCCCCTCCAATTTAAAAAAAGAAGCGCAGAACCTGGTAAAGCTTGTAACACCTTGGATTACAAGCAATATCTCTGTAGGACAAGATTCTTTAATTCAAAACTTTTAGGAATAAATTAACCACCATTCAATAGTCATCATTTTTATCGTCACGAAAAAATTAAAAATTCTTGTTTCAGAGTTCTATATATTGTAAGATTTGATATCTAAAGCTAATTTGAGGACTAACCAGACGTGAGACTTCCATTCTCCCTCCTGGCTAAAATTTTTGATATCAAATAGGTAGATAAGACAACGTTAATTCGCCAATTTGAGCAAAAAATATGTTTTTGTCTATATTTTTTTTCAAATTTGATTTAATTTAATAAGTCAACGTTTTAAGCATAAGTCAAAAAGCACGACAATTACCCCCCTGCCCTTTAAATAAAACTCTAGTAAAGGCCTTGAAAGAGACTGAATAAATAAAACTTGCTTCTAATTAATGTATTCACTCATTATCACTCTAATTGAAAAAGTATCCTCGGTATAAAAAGCCTTGCAAATCACTTGTCTTAAGACAGATTTGAACCACGAACTCAAATCTTATTTAAGTAGCATTCATCTGCAACTACAGACTCGACTCATACCATAAATTAAAAGATTTAAGTTAAAATAAATTTAAAGTGTGAGACTCACAAATTCTTATAATTTTTTTATGTTATTTAATGGGGACTCAACCTCACAACTCCTTTGAGTCAAGTCGCAAATGAAGTATCATTAAACTGCATATTCGACTCGTATTATGAGTAAAAAGAGTCGTGTTTAGAGTTAGACTCGAGCTAAAGACTTGACTTGGACTCTAACTAAATGACTTGTAAACTATTATTAATTGTAGATATATAAATTTAATATATTCCACTAAAATTCATTACAATATAATTTTTGTCTGA
This sequence comes from Lepeophtheirus salmonis, assembly GCF_016086655.4. Taxonomy (NCBI): domain Eukaryota; kingdom Metazoa; phylum Arthropoda; class Copepoda; order Siphonostomatoida; family Caligidae; genus Lepeophtheirus; species Lepeophtheirus salmonis. The sequence continues at coordinate 2,305 of NW_027294030.1, read as the reverse complement.
AATCACTGTTGTGGGCGAATGATCTTTACTTTTATTCATGAATGTTTTCAAGTGTTTATTTTCTACTGTTTTTTTAAATGTGTTAAATCTACATATCCCCCCCTCCTTTCGTACGTACAGGGTGTGGATTTTAAGTTTGACACAAGATTAGATCTGATAATCTTGGCTACTTTGAGATCTATGTTTATGAAAGTGTGTCAGATTTAACTGACAGAACATTATAAGAAAAAAAATATAATAATAATATTTTCGGGCTTCTCCGAATCGGCTAATTGGAACCGGATTAATTCCAGAAAGTGAATATTTTTAATACTTTTATTCTTTCAGTTAAGGATATGTAGGCTACTAGCTCAACATATCTGAATTAGAGTTGGATGGGGCCATGAAATATTGGGCTTTGGGGGCTAAGTCAGACAACATTGTCCAAGTTTCAGGCTATTTAGAGGCGGCTAAGCCAAAATATGGAAATATATATAATAAAGGAATACTATAAATATTTAAAACATCAGAATTGACTAACTAATGGATGAAGTCAAATATCAAATATCACAGGCTTCTGAATGATTATATTTCTGTTTTATATTTTTTTAGGGGGGAGCTGCTTTTCATGTCCTCCAAAAGAAAACTTTTTATTTACTTTAGTTTTTTTCACTTATTTGGAAGGCTGTGTCAAATCGAAAAACATATCATTCACTATTTGTAAAGGAGTTAGTTACATCAGAAATAAATGTCAGGTTTGAAGGTTCAGGCCAACGAATTTACCTCTATTCTAAATCCCTTGGACTAGTGTGTGTGAGGTGTCTTGTATAAAGATTCCAATAAAAGTAAACATAACACTGTTAGGGTCTTTGTTGGTTGCCACTCTTGTGGCATTACCATCATAGACAAGTAGTTCGTCATTAAGGTCTGTGCCAGCTTCAGGTCCAGATTAGAGGCTTTGGTTGAAGCTGGAGATGGTAGGTATGACTAATTGACTTTAGTTTGAACCTATACATCTAAGAAAAAAGATTTGCCAATTAAGGAATTAATGTTCGGAAATAAATTGTATAGTAAAGAGTGAGTCAAATATTTTTAACAAAATTAAGAGACAAAAGGCCTTCATTTATAATTTAAAAGTACATACTATTTGCTATACATTTTTATATATAAAAATATTTATCATAAGCCTATAAGTACTTAATTGCTTATTTCAACAAGGCCTTTAAAAAATAATAACAAAAGATTATTTCATTATTTTTTTAGTCGAATACAAACAACATTGTAGACTCATTTCCTCCGTGATCCAATTGGGAATAATACGATAAATTGGAGACTAATGGGATAAGTACTCTTTAATAAATATTCAGCGTCTTTTCAATCTGATCCTTGAAAATATGAAGATGTCTAATCAAGAAATAGTACTAATTCTCCAGAATATAAAGGACATATCAATTAGCTAGTAACATGTTTTTGACAAAAAGTTGAGGAATTTATCCAATTAGTCATAGTATGTACCTCGTATCCTCACAATGTATTAAGTATACATATTATTATTCAATAAATGGAAAAAGAAGTCATCTGGGTTAGGTATATATACAATTAACCCTATAAAAGCGCTCAAGCAAGGGAAACTGAAAAAGTGACCGAAGCAGAAGAGTTTGTATATATTTGTGTATCACTTCATATGATAAAAAGTTTCGGGAAATTGACGGTACAATAATGAACGAATCATCTAGTTTGTAAATCCTACATCCACTTACCTATTTAAATGCATTCAGAAAATATTTGGCTACCAAAGCAATTAGAAGGAAGATATTGATTGATATTGCAAGCATTGATGGAGGTAGGTAGCACTCCTAAGCAGCCAAGTATTCCAAAAGTTGATAATATAATTTTGGAACTCTGAAGATAGACACACTCCTTCTACAAGGAATTCATATTTATCCTCGATCTCGCCATGTGGTTGTTATAGCACTGAAAAAAGAATTTGATATCAGTTGGGAGACTGGTGAGGGTTGGGCCAGTGGGAGAGTTGGGCATGGGCTGTTTACAGTAATTGGTTAATCACATGGCTTTTGCTTAGAGTCAATTATGTAAGACATGATGTAACTTCCTTTCCTTCTGCTTGCCGAGCATGAGAGACAAAGGTAAGCTGTTTAATCTACAAAATTCTAAATTTTTTGATGAAAAGTAAATTGGGTGGTAACAGAGCAAACAAATTTGACATAAAGTTGAGTTGGTATGCCGGTCATTTTATTAGCTGTAGATGGTTGAAACAAACTGAGGCTTTAAGATTAAAATCTAAGCCATGCATTGCTTTTAGTGA
>NW_027294029.1:0-572 GCF_016086655.4 Lepeophtheirus salmonis | reverse complement strand
AATTATGAAGGGAATTCAAGAGTTTTTGTCAATGAATGATCATGGTCAATGAGAGCAAAATTAATTTGCGCTAAAACATTTTAAACAAACATCAGTTAGTCTTTGAATCCATTGCAAGATACAATAAGTTTCATTAATAATTAGAATGTCAAACAAACATTACATTGCCTTTTTCATTTGTCTTGTTCTCTCCATGACTCTGGGAGAATCATTCCCCTGGTCAGATTATGATAGTGGTAAACAGATGGATCAAATGGAACGAATTCATAGTTTCAAAGGATATTCTGAGGAGGTAAGAGTCAAGCGAGGTGGGAAAATGGTACTCTGCAGACACAACTTGTTCAATGCTCTGAGAGTTGCATGTTCTTCAATTTGAGGAAAGAGGTCTGCAGATATTTTTCAGAAGAAACCATGGATATGAATGATCTTCGTAGTAACATGAGAAAACGAGCAGGGCTCACGGATCAATGCTGTGCTCAGCCTTGTTCATTCACAACCCTTCTTAGCTTTTGCCAATTAACTCACTCACTCGCTCTCTCTATCATCTACGTATAAGTTGTACATAATATGGA
>NW_027294028.1:0-736 GCF_016086655.4 Lepeophtheirus salmonis | reverse complement strand
CTATCTACAGACTATCTAGAGACTATCTACAGACTATCTAGAGACTATCTACAGACTATCTAGAGACTATCTACAGACTATATCTACAGACTATCTACAGACTATATAGAGACTATCTACTATCTACAGACTATCTACAGACTATCTACAGACTATCTACAGACTATCTACAGACTATCTAGAGACTAGAGACTATCTAGACTATATAGAGACTGTCTACAGACTCTACAGACTATCTAGAGACTATCTACAGACTATCTATCTAGACTATCTACAGACTATATACAGACTATCTACAGACTATCTACAGACTATCTACAGACTATCTACAGACTATATACAGACTATCTACAGACTATCTATCTACAGACTATCTACAGACTATCTACAGACTATCTACAGACTATCTACAGACTATCTACAGACTATCTACTAGAGACTATCTACAGACTATATAGAGACTATCTACAGACTATCTACAGACTATCTACAGACTATCTACAGACTATCTACAGACTATCTACAGACTATCTACAGACTATCTACAGACTATCTAGAGACTATCTACAGACTATCTACAGACTACAGAGACTATCTACAGACTATCTACAGACTATCTACAGACTATACAGACTATCTACAGACTATCTAGAGACTATCTACAGACTATCTAGAGACTATCTACAGACTATCTACAGACTATCTACAGACTATCTAGAGACTATCTACAGACTAT
>NW_027294027.1:0-732 GCF_016086655.4 Lepeophtheirus salmonis | reverse complement strand
TAAATAGCTGAAAGGCTGAACATCGATTTTAAACCAGATGCCTCAAAAATGCTCTATATCGTTGTAATTAAGATAGGACCACGACAATATTTCAAGAATAAAACTCATTTATGAATTGAAAGTTTATACATTTCAGTGGTGGCAAAGCTAGGAAGAGAGAAAAAAGAACGCAGTAAATCTTAAAAAAGTGTGAAAGGAAATTCCTTTTGTGAGTAGAATCCGAAATTAAGGATCGGTGTTCATCAATGGAGAAGTGTGCATGTGTAGGAAGGAATCCCTGGTAAGGTTATCCCCATTAACTGTTTCTTGGGATATGTCACTCACTCTTTAATGTTCATTACATCATATAAAAAATAAAGTACTTGGATGAACAAAATTGCTAGGTGTAAGCCTAAGAATACCATCTGCACTTATAAGCATGAATGGTTCAAACATTATATTTTGGGGGTGTTTTTAAACTTAGAAGAAAGTGCATTGAATGCAGAATGGAGCAAAAGAACAATTGAGACATATGAATTTTCATTTTTTTTTACTACGCATTTTTTAAGCATACCAAACATTAATGATGAATTTGTGAAAGAAAATAAAGATGATATTGTTTTTTTTTTACAAATTAAAAATAAATTAGAAGCTAAATATTGTATTTTAAGCTTATCAATCATAAAAATAAATGAAAAACTCATTTTCAAAATACTAAATCAATTCAACTTTTTTTTTTTGGTCCAATTTCAA
>NW_027294026.1:0-936 GCF_016086655.4 Lepeophtheirus salmonis | reverse complement strand
GATTAAATTGCCGTATGATAGCGCTTCTTGCCTCCATCGCGACATATACACTGCTTCGTCTCCTACTGTAAAGAAAATTTTTTCTTGATAAGAGTCGTTTAGTATCCATTACAATTGCCGTTACAATATCCCAACTTATTGAGTGAATGTTCTTTTACGCTGCTACTCATATATTGAATAATACTTCGTAAATATCTAGGATCTCAACACAAATGAATAAATTGAATATCATTAATAAATGTTTGCCATAATAAATTATTTTATTGAAAATAATAGTGTAAATGTAAGAAAATTTTAATGTAATTGTTTCAATTATTCATTATGCACATAATGAAAAATATCAAATATATCAAATTGTATTAATTCTTATAGACATGAAATAATCCTATATTTCATTTTATTAATTCATTCGAACAATGCTGTTTTTAAACAAAAACGAATATAAAGAATGAAATTGTAGACATAAAAAAATAAGAATCATAATCGTGTAAATAATTTTATTGATCTGGGATTGGTTAAATGAATTTCAAATAAACCTCATACTTTTCAAAAATAATGATTAATTAATGTTTATCTAAAAATACATACACATATATATATTATTACCTTTTAATTCTTCATTAATTTTCAGAGTCATATTGAAGAAAACTATTTTTTGGGAATTTAATGGGCTATACTTTTTTGATGTAAGTTGATATTGTATTTGCCTTCATTTTTTGAGTCTTGTTGTTATTTTTAATGTTTTTGAAAATATTACAAGTTTCAATCACATAAAATTATTCATGATTTATTTCTCTAACAAATGACTTTTTAGTATGATATTGAAAACTTTAGTTATGACGTCACATACATGTTTTATTTTAACTCAAAGCCTTTTTGAGGAATTTAAAAAGATTTTACCATATTCCGTATAGTCCTTTCAATTGGTTTAATGAT
>NW_027294025.1:0-335 GCF_016086655.4 Lepeophtheirus salmonis | reverse complement strand
CCCTCTGTCTTTTATAAAACACAAATATATAATTTTTTATAGCTACAACTATAAAAATTCTTTGAAAGGACCAAAATATGCAGAGGTTTGCTCAGACGGAGTTTGGAGCGGCTATAACCTCCTCTTCTCTCCCCCCCCCTAAAAAAATCAAGGACTTTTAGTCGAAAAACTATCTTTTTATAATTATTAATTGACAAAAAAGTATATAATCATACAGAAGAATTAATTTGATTAAAAAATTGTTCCTGAAAATATCCTATTAAAAAAATCATTTAAATACAAGAAAAGACCCACTTTTTTTATATTAGATAAAAAAATTTATCTCCGAAAAGCAA
>NW_027294024.1:0-32671 GCF_016086655.4 Lepeophtheirus salmonis | reverse complement strand
AAGTTCAGGATAACTACAATACTAAAAATAATAGAATCAATAATTTGCCTGAAAATTGACACATCAAATTATTGGGAAGCAATAAAATAAGTTTTTCATAATTCTCGGGAATTATCGATTCGATAATTCAAAGGAATCAAGACCAGTATACGCGACACCACGTGTTTTGGGAATGTAAAATTTATTTCTACACATTATAGTTTTTAAATGTCAACATTTATCCTTTTCAAACATTAAAATTTACAAATTAATAATTTTGTTTATTTTTTTATGAGAGAAGATGCCACAATAACATAAATTTGTAAGAAAATTAGTAACTGTGGTGCTCCAAAACATACTGAATGGTCTTATTTTTTCTCTTGGACAAAATAAACTCATGTTAAATCACAAAACTTCTTCTTTTGAAATAATAAAATTTTGATAATTAAAATTCTTAGAAATAATTTGTTCATTAGTTTGTCCCAAACTTAAACACTTCGTAACATCAGATGGTCAATAGAAGAGAAAAAAGGTCTTATTTATAATAGTTTACACTCATTTATCACACTCAAAATTACCAACATGGTTAAAATGTAAAAATTTCAAAGCCTATCAAAAACAGAGTAAATATTTCAAAGCTTATCAATAACAGAGTAAATATTTTCTCTATCGATTTAGGTTAAGAATTCATTATAGAAATATAATTACCCATAAGCTCAAATGAAGGACATATTCTAGCTTCTTTGAGAGCAACAATAGACAACAGGGGTCCAGCTTCTATATGTACCGGTTGTATGCTAAAAATGTAAGAAATAAATGACAAATTTGTCTTCTAATTATTTCAATAGCAACTAAAAGCGCATTTACACTTTTCGGGGCTCTCTCAGACACAAGCCAACTAAACTTATGCTCATTATCATAACTCCAGAAAACTATTTGTCTCCAATATCACAAAGGCAAACCTAGGTCAATGCTAACAAAAATATGACTACTTATCGTGAAAATATAAGAATACAACTTATTTATCAAAATAAACTTTAAAAAACCACCATAAAACATCAACAAAATTTTACATTCGAGTGAATTGTACCTAAAAACACTCTAAACCTATAATTTAAAACTATAACTACTAAGAAATATCTGAAAAGTACAATTATACTTTCCCTTAATAAAGGAACAGATGAATGTATAATGCGATTTGCGAAAAAACCTTAAAAATAAAGAATTCATTATATAAAATTTTTATTTATTACCAATATGCCAGATACCTTTCAAATAGTTTTAAATTTTTTATTTTCCCCAACCTTGCTTTTAAAGCGTTAAGAACACATTGAAACCAAATAAATTTCAGAATTCGAAAAAATTGAATGTTCGCTCACTGGAGTATCAGTAGACATTATATTTACAAACCAATTTAGACAGGTCTCTTCTTTTTGTGCATCCATGCCCGCACTTTCGAAAGTTTTTTATAACTTGATTTAGGCTTTTTCGATATGTCACTTGTTTACATTTTAGAGAATCTCATAAGAATCAATTTTGATTCTATACGGGCTTTTGGATCAAATTTCATTAAGAGATTGGAGTTTTTTTTTACAAATAAAAAAATACTTCTCTAGAAGCTCATGACATTTGAAAAATACAATTAGAAAAATATATTTTTGTTATTGCTTTCTAATGTATATTAATATGTCTTTATAGTTATTGTTGGAATCGGCATTTTGAGCCGATTCCGATAAACCACTACACCCTTAATTTTAACCCATAAGAATAAATGTATTTTATTTATGTATTCTTTGCCCCATCGATTTTATTAAAGATTTTTTTTAAATATAGTTTTGTTTGTTTGCTCCTTTTAAAAACTTTATTTTGTTGGTTGTTTTGAAATATTTATTTCGTAAATTGGTGAATTACTATAACTGGAAATGGTTCCTTTTATAATTCGTAAGTTCGTTTTTTTTACAAATCATAGTTTATACAAAGATCTTCTTTCAAAAATGAAACAATATATTTTACTTAAACAAATAAAATATTAACCATACGACTTTTTTGTATAAATTAACTTATTTTTAACTTGACACAAAATTGAACATTGATATCCGTATAAACTATAAAGTGTAACCCTCAATGTGTTTGCACATGAATGACAAAAAATAACACAGAACATTTTAAAGTTTAAGTCTATTTTCGTTGATATTTATTTTAGAAACTTGGAAAATGAAGCGTTCAAATGGTAAATAATCAACTGTTCCTTTTGTTTAGAATTTTTTTTTACAAAATTAACCAAAACTTTTTAAAACGGAATTAAAGCCATATGCCAAAATCTTTACGACCTGGTATATCTTATAAAATGTCCAAACACATGTTGTGAAGGATTTTAAAGTATTGAGACATTTTTTTCTGCAATGGCTTTTATTGATACATGTACTTTTAAAATTTTAATTGCTATTTATGACTGCAAAATAGTTGGAATAGTTATAATAATAATTCCAAATTTAAATGATATAAAAATATTTTTGTTCTAGTATTTATAATGAAATTAAATACGTTTTGGTTTTGGTGTTTGGAAATTATCTAGTTCACTTAACGTGACAGAGAAGATTTTCACTAATGAAGGGTTAAAGGAAGATTGTTGTGTATCATTTTTCATTTGCTATTTAAAAAATAACTATTCTGATCAGACGATTGTCTCCCTATGCAAAAGTTAAAACCATTGGTTCCATGTAAAAATTGAATTTGAAACATTATATGTATAAAAAGTTTTAAGACAATTGTATCCTTAAGCTTCTTGGAGAGTGAGCTTGGAAATTAAATTATGTAATTGTAGAATTAATTTATCTGTACACCCATTTGTTTTTTTCAAATATTGTATTGTAGGCTTAAAATAAGAAATTGGCATACAGAAATCCAATATTTTTCAAATTGGTGGCTTTAGTAATTTGTTTTTTGAGTTGAATAACTGCGAATAGTTTGGTAGATAGTATTAGAAAGATAAGATTACACTCCACAAAAAAGCTTTTAAGACAGTTTCAGAATGTTTATCCCTATATTATTTACAAGCTGTTTTCGTGTGCGTCAGCACTGCCCTAGGCTCGGTGCTTTGATTTCGCAGGGCGGTAATGCGAAAAGGGTTGATCTGGGGCGTTAGAGTGGTACACAAGCGGTGATTGCATATTAATACGTAAAAAAACAAATTAATCTACAAAATTTAAAGAAATGTGATTACAAGGTAGCAGCCATGGTTATGCAAAATATTTTCCGGTTAATAAGATAGAAGTACGTTATATAGAGATTGTATTATTGTACTTTATTATTGGTGCCTTTATATTTTTTCTATATTCAGAATACTATTACTTTCAGATACAAAAGGACAACGTGGAATTTAAAAAAAGTAAAATCTATAAACTAAAACCCAAATCATGAGCGCTAAAACATCATAGAAGTACGTTAAATATTTCCAGTATTGATAAACAATATTAAGATATTTTTTGCATGAATAATTTTTCATTTATTTTACCATTTAAACCAAAAGTATTTGAAAATAAAGAAACCTATTTGTCTACTTCTCTGAGAAATGTTCAAGACACAAAAACAATTGGAAATATGCTTTTTACCGGTTCACAACAATTCAGTAACAGTTTGTGTGCTTCCTACAACATATTTTTGCTAATAGATAGATCTGGTAAAGCTCACAAGATTGGGCATTGATAAAGATTATGCACACATTTGTACATAAGTCCCCAGAGCAAATTATGAAGTCTATATTAGATGAGTTCATTTTACAAAGAAATGAATATGTACATCTTGCTTACGTTTGATTTTGTCCTTGATGACAAGTTTGTTAAAAAAAATGATATATTTAATAAATCTTATAAAGAATACTAAAGGAGAGTCTGCCGTTGTCTAAGCACTGTTTTTATTGCCAAGAAGATAAATATTAATGGGGGAAATGAAAAAAATATGCATTAAAAGTAATGAATTTATTTTTAATAAAATTTAAATAAAAATCTAAGTAAACAATATAGTTTTTTATGACTTTTTTTCCATTCATTAAGATATAAGAAAACGGTTTTTTGAGTAATCTGCTCAAAAAATAAAAATATATTATTCAAAACTTTATTTATTACAATTTAGATAAAGAATAAATAGTCCAATATCTGAGTTGAAAGTTATTTGAAATTAGAGCCTTTATAATTTAAAAAGTTTTTTTTAAACATTGATTTATGCCCTTTTGTAGAACCCTTTGCCATTAATGGAAAAAAGCTCAGACAATATTTTAGTCCAATATTTGAGTTGAAAGTTATTTGAAATTGGAGCCTTTATAATTTAAAAAGTTTTTTGAAACATTAAATTATGCCTTTTTTAGAAACCCTTGTCCCTAATGGCAAAAAGGTCGGACAACATTTAAAAAGTACTCTATTGATGTCCAATTTGTACTCTGGGCGTGCAGGGCATACATAGGAAGAGGTGGAAGCCTAAGAACTTCCAATCCGTTCTCCTGACGTTCGGTCGGACCATCAAAGGCTTGTGTGGACTGGAGTTGTCTTGATAAAATACGATTCTTCTTATATTCAAATTTCTTTTCTATCCAGCCTTTTCTAATGATTCAAATCGGTTTTGTGATATATTTTCAGCTTTTTAGCAATGCTATGACTGCTAAAATGGCGGTTTATATCGATATTTTTCATAATTTTATCAACGTTTTCGAAGACAGACCGGCCAATGCGTGACGCATGACTCACCTAGACTATAGAAGAACAAAATCGCTCGAACCACTATTAGGCAACACGAAACAAAATAATATCGACCCGGTTTACATCAAAATATTTATGTGTCACTTTCGACGCTTTTTTATCTTTCAGGTAGTAAAAATAGTAGTAAGAACTTTTTCCTTTAAGACCACCATATTCGACGCAGAAAATAATTCATGACTGAACCGCCAAAAGCTATGTTTTCCCATATTGTATTATCCGCTGCACCTTTACATCCTCGGTTTCTGTATGATCCAATGGAACCAATAATGATCAAGATATATTTTGTTAAAATAAGGAAGTTTTTCTCCAACAATTATCTCTAATTTATTTAAATGGACTAAAAACACCAAACAAAAAATTGATAATCTTCTTTCATTCATTTTAGGAATAATAGATACTTTTTAATTTTTATCCTTGATATAAGTGTCTAACTTCTATTTGGTATTAATATTTCTTCCATTTATTTAAGACAACGTAAGATCTGATTTTATTATTGAACTTGATACTATTTTGGAAATATCTAGATCTTCATCTAATTAAAAAAGTAATACCGTCTTTTCTATTCAAAATATGAATTATTTAAGAATAATTACAATTTATATATATTTAAAAGTGTCAACCAAAGTATTTTATTAATTCAGTTTATTTTCATGATCTTGAAAACCTCATCGAGATAGTTAATAAAGAACAGAATGTACTGTTGAGCAACAATTTTTTTTTTTCTGAATATAGTGGCAGAGTTATTTATTTTAGCTTTTCTTCGACTAAGAGAATCTTTATGTTCTTTAGTAACATTCGTTATATTTAAATGATTAGAGTAAACAACGAAATGTTAACAATGGTTTCTACCATGGTTTTTTTGATGTATTCTTGAATTTATATTTATCCTGCAATAATTTTTTCTGAAAATTTGTTCAAGAAGATTTTTTTGGATTTATATATTTTATAATTTGACTCTAACATCTTTGAAAACAGTTTTTGTTTGACTCGAATAGAATTGAGAATAAACATCGGACTTAACCCTGCCCCTATATCATAATTTATGAGGAGTGAGATTAGTATTTATTTCCTTCGTCTCAGAGATGTTTGCAGCTATCAATAAAACGTCCTTACCGTTAAGCTCCTTTCCTCCCAAATATTCTTAAAATTTTTCAGAGTGACAACGTGCTTCTATTATTTTTTTACGTACCAGTGAACATATTTTATACATCTCCAGTAACCACCTTATTTTTTTGTTGTTTAATTTATTTAGTGAAAACAGTGAGACATATACATATTATGCATCAATGGTAATTCGTTTTTAACATACTTTTTACAACTCTATCTAAATATATAAAGTCAATATATTACTCAATTCACAGAAATCCCAAGTACAACATGAAAGACTACTCCAGCAATGTAGAATAAAGAGTAGAATATAAGCAGCTCTCTTGAAGACAATTTACAAAGTTGCAATAGAAGCACAAGAATTAGATGACATTTTATCATGAGCACACATCTTAGCAATTTTTTCATGAAGATCTTTTCTTGGTTTGTTATTTGGTTGCACTTTAGTTTTCTTCTGAGATGTTTTGTCTTCATCTAAGTTGATTCCATGTTTTCTCTCACATATTGCCGGATTTCGATTACATTTGAGCCTTTAGCTTACACAATTTTGTTAACATAACTGTATTTGCTCCGCTGTGTTTTTCTATTGTTTGCGGTAAAATGATCCTAATCTTTGTTACAATGAATATTGCGCACATTAACAAAGTCAAACATTTTGTTTTGAACTGAGTGCCAATGGGATGAAAAATAATAAAACTAAGATTAAACTAATTGAGCTTGTATCTCACCACTATGTGCATTCAATTATAATAAACTTGAAGAAACTTATTATTTATTACAAGTTCAGGATAACTACAATACTAAAAATAATAGAATCAATAAATTGCCTGAAAATTGACACATCAAATTATTGGGAAACAATAAAAGAATTTTTTCATAATTCTCGGGAATTATCGATTCGATAATTCTCAGGAATCAAGACCAGTATACGCCACACCACGTGTTTTGGGAATGTAAAATTTATTTCTACACATTATAGTTTTTAAATGTCAACATTTATCCTTTTCAAACATTAAAATTTACAAATTAATAATTTTGTTTATTTTTTTATGAGAGAAGATGCCACAATAACATAAATTTGTAAGAAAATTAGTAACTGTGGTGCTCCAAAACATACTGAATGGTCTTATTTTTTCACTTGGACAAAATAAACTCATGTTAAATCACAAAACTTCTTCTTTTTGAAATAATAAAATTTTGATAATTAAAATTCTTAGAAATAATTTGTTCATTAGTTTGTCCCAAAACTTAAACACTTCGTAACATCAGATGGTCAATAGAAGAGAAAAAAGGTCTTATTTATAATAGTTTACACTCATTTATCACACTCAAAATTACCAACATGGTTAAAATATAAAAATTTCAAAGCTTATCAAAAACAGAGTAAATATTTCAAAGCTTATCAATAACAGAGTAAATATTTTCTCTATCGATTTAGGTTAAGAATTCATTATAGAAATATAATTACACATAAGCTCAAATGAAGTAAAATATTTTAGCTTCTTTGAGAGCAACAATAGACAACAGGGGTCCAGCTTCTATGTGTACCGGTTGTATGCTAAAAATGTAAGAAATAAATGACAAATTTGTCTTTTAATTATTTCAATAGCATCTAAAAGCGCATTTACACTTTTAGGGGCTCTCTCAGACACAAGCCAACTAAACTTATGCTCATTATCATAACTCCAGAAAACTATTTGTCTCCAATATCACAAAGGCAAACCTAGGTCAATGCTAACACAAATATGACTACTTATCGTGAAAATATAAGAATACAACTTATTTATCAAAATAAACTTTAAAAAAACCACCATAAAACATCAACAAAATTTTTACATTCGAGTGAATTGTACCTAAAAACACTCTAAACCTATAATTTAAAACTATAACTACTAAGAAATATCTGAAAAGTACAATTATACTTTCCCTTAATAAAGGAACAGATGAATGTATAATGCGATTTGCTAAAAAACCTTAAAAATAAAGAATTCATTATATAAAATTTTTATTTATTACCAATATGCCAGATACCTTTCAAATAGTTTTAAATTTTTTATTTTCTCCAAACTTGCTTTTAAAGCGTTAAGAACACATTGAAACCAAATAAATTTCAGAATTCGAATAAATTGACAGTTCGCTCACTGGAGTATCTGTAGACATTATATTTACAAACCAATTTATACAGGTCTCCTCTTTTTTGTGCATCCATGCCCGCACTTTCGAAAGTTTTTTATAACTTGATTTAGGCTTTTTCGATATGTCACTTGTTTACATTTTAGAGAATCTCATAAGAATCAATTTTGATTCTATACGGGCTTTTGGATCAAATTTCATTAAGAGATTTGAGTTGTTTTTGTTTTTTTCAAAGAAAGAAATACTTCTCCAAAAGCTCATGAAATTTGAAAAATACAATTAGAAAAAGATATTTTTGTTATTGCTTTCTAATGTATATTAATATGTCTTTATAGTTATTGTTGGAATCGGCATTTTGAGCCGATTCCGATAAACCGCTACACCCTTAATTTTAACCCATAAGAATAAATGTATTTTATTTATGTATTCTTTGCTCCATCGATTTTATTTAAAGATTTTTTTAAATATAGTTTTGTTTGTTTGCTCCTTTTAAAAACTTTATTTTGTTGGTTGTTTTGAAATATTTATTTCGTAAATTGGCGAATTACTATAACTGGAAATGGTTCCTTTTATAATTCGTAAGTTTGTTTTTTTACAAATCATAGTTTATACAAAGATCTTCTTTCAAAATGAAACAATATATTTTACTTAAACAAATAAAATATTAACCATACGACTTTTTTGTATAAATTAACTTATTTTTAACTTGACACAAAATTGAACATTGATCATCCGTATAAACTATAAAGTGTAACCCTCAATGTGTTTGCACATGAATGACAAAAAATAACACAGAACATTTTAAAGTTTAAGTCTATTTTCGTTGATATTTATTTTAGAAACTTGGAAAATGAAGCGTTCAAATGGTAAATAATCAGCTGTTCCTTTTGTTTAGAATTTTTTTTTTATAAAATTAACCAAAACTTCTTAAAATGGAATTAAAGCCATATGCCAAAACTTTTTACGACCAGGTATATCTTATAAAATGTCCAAACACATGTTGTGAAGGATTTTTAAAGTATTGAGACATTTTTTCGCAATGGCTTTTATTGATACATGTACTTTTAAAATTTTAATTGCTATTTATGACGGCAAAATAGTTGGAATAGTAATAATTCCAAATTTAAATGATATAAAAAATATTTTTGTTCTAGTATTTATAATGAAATTAAATACGTTTTGGTTTTGGTGTTTGGAAATTATCTAGTTCACTTAACGTGACAGAGAAAGGATTTTCACTAATGAAGGGTTAAAGGAGGATTGTTGTGTATCATTTTTCATTTGCTATTTAAAAATAACTATTCTGATCAGATGATTGTCTCCCATGCAAAAGTTAAAACCATTGGTTCCATGTAAAAATTGAATTTGAAACATTATATGTATAAAAAGTTTTTTTAAGACAATTGTATCCTTAAGCTTCTTGAGAGTGAGCTTGAAAATTAAAATTCATGTAATTGTAGAATTAATTTATCTGTACACCCATTTGTTTTTCTTCAAATATTGTATTGTAGGGGTTTAAAATAAGAAATTTAAGTATAAACAAATCCAATATTTTTCAAATTGATGGCTTTAGTAATGTGTTTTTTGAGTTGAATAACTGCGAATGGGTTATGGTAGATAGTATTAGAAAAATAAGATTACGCACACAAAAAAGCTTTTAAGACAGTTTCGTGAATGTTTATCCCTATATTATTTAAGCAAGCTGTTTTCAAAGTACCAAGGCCACTACCCTAGGCTCGGTGCTTTGATTTCGCAGGGCGGTAATGCAAAAAGGGTTGATCTGGGGCGTTAGAGTAAAATAAGCGGTGATTGCATATTAATACGTAAAAAACAAATTAATCTACAAAATTTAAAGAAATGTGATTACAAGGTAGCAGCCATGGTTATGCAAAATATTTTCCGGTTAATAAGATTTTTCTATATTCAGAATACTATTACTTTCAGATACAAAAGGACAACGTGGAATTTAAAAAAAGTAAAATCTATAAACTAAAACCCAAATCATGAGCGCTAAAACATCATGGAAGTACGTAAAATATTTCCAGTATTGATAAAACAATATTAAGATATTTTTGCATGAATAATTTTTCATTTATTTTACCATTTAAACCAAAAGTATTAGAAAAAAAGAAACCTATTTGTCTACTTCTCAGAGACATGTACAAGACACAAAAACAATTGGAAATATGCTTTTACCGGTTCACAAACAATTCAGTAACAGTTTGTGTGCTTCCTACAACATATTTTTGCTAATAGATAGATCTGGTAAAGCTCACAAGATTGGGCATTGATAAAGATTATGCACACATTTGTACATAAGTCCCCAGAGCAAATTATGAAGTCTATATTAGATGAGTTTATTTTACAAAGAAAATGAATATGTACATCTTGCTTACGTTTGATTTTGTCCATGATGAAAGTTTGTTAAAAAATGATATATTTAATAACTTATAATGGTAATACTAAAGGAGAGTCTGCCGTTGTCTAAGCACTGTTTTTATTGCCAAGAAGATAAATATTAATGGGGAAATGAAAATATGGATTGGGAAAGTAATGAATTTATTTTTAATAAAAATTTAAATAAAAATCTAAGTAAACAATATAGTTTTTTTATGACTTTTTTTCCATTCATTAAGATATAAGAAAACGGTTTTTTGAGTAATCTGCTCAAAAAATAAAAAATATATTATTCAAAACTTTATTTATTACAATTTAGATAAAGAATAAATAGTCCAATATCTGAGTTGAAAAGTTGTTTGAAATTAGAGCCTTTATAATTTAAAGTTTTTTTAAACATTGATTTATGCCCTTTGTAAAACCCTTTGCCATTAATGGAAAAAAGCTCGGACAACATTTTAGTCCAATATTTGAGTTGAAAGTTATTTGAAATTGGAGCCTTTATAATTTAAAAGTTTTTTTGAAACATTAAATTATGCCTTTAGAAACCCTTGTCCCTAATGGCAAAAAGGTCGGACAACATTTAAAAAGTACTCTATTGATGTCCAATTTGTACTCTGGGCGTGCAGGGCATACATAGGAAGAGGTGGAAGCCTAAGAACTTCCAATCTGTTCTCCGACGTTCGGTCGGACCATCAAAGGCTTGTGTGACTGGAGTTGTCTTGATAAAATACGATTCTTCTTATATTCAAATTTATTTTCTATCCAGCCTTTCTAATGATTCAAATCGGTTTTGTGATATATTTTCAGCTTTTTAACAATGCTATGACTGCTAAAATGACGGTTTATATCGATAGTTTTTCATAATTTTATCAACGTTTTCGAAGACAGACCGGCCAATGCGACGCATGACTCACCTAGACTATAGAAGAACAAATCGCTCGAACCACTATTAGGCAACACGAAACAAAATAATATCGGCCCGGTTTACATCAAAATATTTATTTGTCACTTTCGACGCTTTTTTATCTTTCAGGTAGTAAAAATAGTAGTAAGAACTTTTTCCTTTAAGACCACCATATTCGACGCACAATAATTCACGACTGAACCGCCAAAGCTATATTTTTCCCACACGCCATTGTATTATCCACTCACACCTTACATCGGTTTATAGTATGATCCAATGGAACCAATACTAATAAGATATATTTTGTTAAAATAAGGAAGTTTTCCAACAAATTATCTCTAATTTATTTTTAAAATGGACTAAAAAACACCAAACAAAAATTGATAATCTTCTTTCATTCATTTTAGGAATAATAGATACTTTTTAATTTTTTTTATCCTGGATATAAGTGTCTAACTATTATTTGGTATTAATATTTCTTCCATTTATTTAAGACAACGTAAGATCTGATTTTATTATTGAACTTGATACTATTTTGGAAATATCTAGATCTTCATCTAATTAAAGTATAATACCGTCTTTTCTATTCACAAATATGAATTATATAAGAATAATTACAATTTATATCTATTTAAAAGTGTCAACCAAAGTATTTTATTAATTCAGTTTATTTTCATGATCTTGAAACCTACCAGATATTAATAAAGAAGAACAAAATGTTGAGCAACAATTTTTTTTTTTTTTCTGAATAGATAGCAGAGTTATTTATTTTAGCTTTTCTTCGACTAAGAGAATCTTTTATGTTCTTTAGTAAAATCTGTTATATTTAAATGAGTTGAGTAAACAACGAAATGTTAACAATGGTTTCTACCATGGTTTTTTGATGTATTCTTGAATTTATATTTATCTTGCAATAATTCTTTTCTGAAAATTTGTTAAAGAAGATTTTTTTTAGATTTATATATTTTATAATTTGACTCTAACATCTTTGAAAACAGTTTTTGTTTGACTCGGAGTAGAATTGAGAATAAACATCGGACTTAACCCTGCCTATATCATAATTTATGAGGAGTGAGATTAGTATTTATTTCCTTCGTCTCAGAGATGTTTGCAGCTATCTAATAAAACGTCCTTACCGTTAAGCTGCTTTCCTCCCAAATATTCTTAAAATTTTTCAGAGTGACAACGTGCTTCTATTATTTTTTTACGTACCAGTGAACATATTTTATACATCTCCAGTAACCACCTTATTTTTTTTGTTGTTTAATTTATTTAGTGAAAACAGTGAGACATATACATATTATGCATCAATGGTAATTCGTTTTTAACATACTTTTTACAACTCTATCTAAATATATAAAGTCAATATATAACTCAATTCACGGATATCACAAGTACAACATGAAAGACTACTCCAGCAATGTAGAATAATGCTTTATAAGAGTAGAATATAAGCAGCTCTCTTGAAGACAATTTACAAAGTTGCAATAGAAGCACAAGAATTAGATGACATTTTATCATGAGCACACATCTTAGCAATTTTTTCATGAAGATCTTTTCTTGGTTTGTTATTTGGTTGCACTTTAGTTTTCTTCTGAGATGTTTTGTCTTCATCTAAGTTGATTCCATGTTTTCTCTCACATATTGCCGGATTTCAATTACATTTGAGCCTTTAGCTTACACAATTTAGTTAACATAAATTGTATTTGCTCCGCTGTGTTTTTCTATTGTTTGCGGTAAAATGATCCTAATCTTTGTTACAATGAATATTGCGCACATTAACAAAGTCAAACATTTTGTTTTGAACTGAGTGCCAATGGGATGAAAATAATAAAACTAAGATTAAACTAATTGAGCTTGTATCTCACCACTATGTGCATTCAATTATAATAAACTTGAAGAAACTTATTATTTATTACAAGTTCAGGATAACTACAATACTAAAAATAATAGAATCAATAAATTGCCTGAAAATTGACACATCAAATTATTGGGAAACAATAAAAGAATTTTTTCATAATTCTCAGGAATTATCGATTCGATAATTCCAAGGTATCAAGACCAGTATACGCCACCACGTGTTTGGGAATGTAAAATTTATTTCTACACATTATAGTTTTTAAATGTCAACATTTATCCTTTTCAAACATTAAAATTTACAAATTAATAATTTTGTTTATTTTTTTATGAGAGAAAGATGCCACAATAACATAAATTTGTAAAAAATTAGTAACTGTGGTGCTCCAAAACATACTGAATGGTCTTATTTTTCACTTGGACAAAATAAACTCATGTTAAATCACAAAACTTCTTCTTTTGAAATAATAAAATTTTGATAATTAAAATTCTTAGAAATAATTTGTTCATTAGTTTGTCCCAAACTTAAACACTTCGTAACATCAGATGGTCAATAGAAGAGAAAAAGTCTTATTTATAATAGTTTACACTCATTTATCACACTCAAAATTACCAACATGGTTAAAATATAAAAATTTCAAACCTATCAAAAACAGAGTAAATATTTCAAGGCTTATCAATAACAGTGTAAATATTTTCTCTATCGATTTAGAACAAGAATTCATTATAGAAATATAATTACCCATAAGCTCAAATGAAATACATATTTTAGCTTCTTTGAGAGCAACAATAGACAACAGGGTCCAGCTTCTATGTGTACCGGTTGTATGCTAAAAATGTAAGAAATAAATGACAAATTTGTCTTTTAATTATTTCAATAGCAACTAAAAGCGCATTTACACTTTTAGGGGGCTCTCTCTGACAAACCAACCTAAACTTATGCTCATTATCATAACTCCAGAAAACTATTTGTCTCCAATATCACAAAGGCAAACCTAGGTCAATGCTAACAAAAATATGACTACTTATCATGAAAATATAAGAATACAACTTATTTATCAAAATAAACTTTAAAAAAAACCCCATAAAACATCAACAAAATTTTACATTCGAGTGAATTGTACCTAAAAACACTCTAAACCTATAATTTAAAACTATAACTACTAAGAAATATCTGAAAAGTACAATTTTACTTTCCCTTAATAAAGGAACAGATGAATGTATAATGCGATTTGCGAAAAACCAAAATAAAGAATTCATTATATAAAATTTTTATTTATTACCAATATGCCAGATACCTTTCAAATAGTTTTTAAATTTTTATTTTCCAAACTTGCTTTTAAAGCGTTAAGAACACATTGAAACCAAATAAATTTCAGAATTCGAAAATTGAAGGTTCGCTCACTGGAGTATCAGTAGACATTATATTTACAAACCAATTTAGACAGGTCTCCCTCTTTTTTGTGCATCCATGCCCGCACTTTCAAAGCTTTTATAACTTGATTTAGGCTTTTTCGATATGTCACTTGTTTACATTTTAGAGAATCTCATAAGAATCAATTTTGATTCTATACGGGCTTTTTGATCAAATTTCATTAAGAGATTGGAGTTTTTTTTACAAATAAAAATACTTCTCTAGAAGTTCATGACATTTGAAAAAATACAATTAGAAAAATATATTTTTTTATTGCTTTCTAATGTATATTAATATGTCTTTATAGTTATTGTTGGAATCGGCATTTTGGAGCCGATTCCGATAAACCCTTACACCCTTAATTTTAACCCCATAAGAATAAATGTATTTTATTTATGTATTCTTTGCTCCATCGATTTTATTTAAAGATTTTTTTTTTAAATATAGTTTTGTTTGTTTGCTCCTTTTAAATCTTTATTTGTTGGTTGTATTGAAATATTTATTTCGTAAATTAGTGAATTACTATAACTGGAAATGGTTCCTTTTATAATTCGTAAGTTCGTTTTTTACAAATCATAGTTTATACAAAGATCTTCTTTCAAAAATGAAACAATATATTTACTTAAACAAATAAAATATTAACCATACGACTTTTTGTATAAATTAACTTATTTTTAACTTGACACAAATTGAACATTGATCATCCGTATAAACTATAAAGTGTAACCCTCAATGTGTTTGCACATGAATGACAAAAAATACACAGAACATTTTAAAGTTTAAGTCTATTTTCGTTGATATTTATTTTAGAAACTTGGAAAATGAAGCGTTCAAATGGTAAATAATCAGCTGTTCCTTTTGTTTAGAATTTTTTTAAAAATTAACCAAAACTTCTTAAAATGGAATTAAAACCATATTCCAAAACTTTTTACGACCAGGTATATCTTATAAAATGTCCAAACACATGTTGTGAAGGATTTTTAAAGTATTGAGACATTTTTCACAATGGCTTTTATTGATACATGTACTTTTAAAATTTTAATTGCTATTTATGACGGCAAAATAGTTGGAATAGTAATAATAATCCAAATTTAAATGATATAAAAATATTTTTGTTCTAGTATTTATAATGAAATTAAATACGTTTTGGTTTTTGGTGTTTGAAATTACCTAGTTCACTTAACGTGACAGAGAAAGGATTTTCACTAATGAAGGGTTAAAGGAGGATTGTTGTGTATCATTTTTCATTTGCTATTTAAAAAATAACTATTCTGATCAGATGATTGTCTCCCATGCAACAGTTAAAAACCATTGGTTCCATGTAAAAATTGAATTTGAAACATTATATGTATAAAAAGTTTTATTAAGACAATTGTATCCTAAAGCTTCTTGAAAGTGAGCTTGGAAATTAAAATTCATGTAATTGTAGAATTAATTTATCTGTACACCCATTTGTTTTTTCTTCAAATATTGTATTGTCAGGGTTTAAAAATAAGAAATTTAATATAAGAAATCCAATATTTTCAAATTGATGGCTTTAGTAATGTGTTTTTTAGTTGAATAACTGCGAATGGTTTATGGTAGATAGTATTAGAAAAATAAGATTACGCTCACAAAAAGCTTTAAGACAGTTTCGTGAATGTTTATCCTATAATATTTAAGCAAGCTGTTTTCAAAGTACCAAGGCCACTGCCCTAGGCTCGGTGCTTTGATTTCGCAGGGCGGTAATGCGAAAGGGTTGATCTGGGGCGTTAGAGTAAAATAAGCGGTGATTGCATATTAATACGTAAAACAAATTTAATCTACAAAATTTAAAGAAATGTGATTACAAGGTAGCAGCCATGGTTATGCAAAATATTTTCAGTTAATAAGATAGAAGTACGTTATATAGAGATTGTATTATTGTACTTTATTATTGGTGCCTTTATATTTTTTCTATATTCAGAATACTATTACTTTCAGATACAAAAGGACAACGTGGAATTTAAAAAAGTAAAATCTATAAACTAAAACCCAAATCATGAGCGCTAAAACATCATGGAAGTACGTTAAATATTTCCAGTATTGATAAACAATATTAAGATATTTTTTGCATGAATAATTTTTCATTTATTTTACCATTTAAACCAAAAGTATTTGAAAATAAAGAAACCTATTTGTCTACTTCTCTGAGAAATGTTCAAGACACAAAAACAATTGGAAATATGCTTTTTACCGGTTCACAACAATTCAGTAACAGTTTGTGTGCTTCCTACAACATATTTTTGCTAATAGATAGATCTGGTAAAGCTCACAAGATTGGGCATTGATAAAGATTATGCACACATTTGTACATAAGTCCCCAGAGCAAATTATGAAGTCTATATTAGATGAGTTCATTTTACAAAGAAATGAATATGTACATCTTGCTTACGTTTGATTTTGTCCTTGATGACAAGTTTGTTAAAAAAAATGATATATTTAATAAATCTTATAAAGAATACTAAAGGAGAGTCTGCCGTTGTCTAAGCACTGTTTTTATTGCCAAGAAGATAAATATTAATGGGGGGAAATGAAAAAAATATGCATTAAAAGTAATGAATTTATTTTTAATAAAATTTAAATAAAAATCTAAGTAAACAATATAGTTTTTTATGACTTTTTTCCATTCATTAAGATATAAGAAAACGGTTTTTTGAGTAATCTGCTCAAAAATAAAAATATATTATTCAAAACTTTATTTATTACAATTTAGATAAAGAATAAATAGTCCAATATCTGAGTTGAAAGTTATTTGAAATTAGAGCCTTTATAATTTAAAAAGTTTTTTTAAACATTGATTTATGCCCTTTTGTAGAACCCTTTGCCATTAATGGAAAAAAGCTCGGACAACATTTTAGTCCAATATTTGAGTTGAAAGTTATTTGAAATTGGAGCCTTTATAATTTAAAAAGTTTTTTTAAACATTAAATTATGCCTTTTTTAGAAACCCTTGTCCCTAATGGCAAAAAGCTCAGACAACATTTAAAAAGTACTCTATTGATGTCCAATTTGTACTCTGGGCGTGCAGGGCATACATAGGAAGAGGTGTAAGCCTAAGAACTTCCAATCCGTTCTCCTGACGTTCGGTCGGACCGTCAAAGGCTTGTGCGGACTGGAGTTGTCTTGATAAAATACGATTCTTCTTATATTCAAATTTCTTTTCTATCCAGCCTTTTCTAATGATTCAAATCGGTTTTGTGATATATTTTCAGCTTTTTTAGCAATGCTATGACTGCTAAAATGACGGTTTATATCGATATTTTCATAATTTTATCAACGTTTTCGAAGACAGACCGGCCAATGCGTGACGTGTGACTCACCTAGACTATAGAAGAACAAAATCGCTCGAACCACTATTAGGCAACACTAAACAAAATAATATCGGCCCGGTTTACATCAAAATATTTATGTGTCACTTTCGACGCTTTTTTATCTTTCAGGTAGTAAAAATAGTAGTAAGAACTTTTTCCTTTAAGACCCCCATATTCGACGCACAATAATTCACGACTGAACGGCCAAAAGCTATGTTTTCCCACACGCCATTGTATTATCCACTCACACCTTTACATCGGCTTATAGTATGATCCAATGGAACCAATAATTAATAAGATATATTTTGTTAAAATAAGGAAGTTTTTCTCCAACAAATTATCTCCTAATTTATTTAAAATGGACTAAAAACACCAAACAAAAATTGATAATCTTCTTTCATTCATTTTAGGAATAATAGATACTTTTTAATTTTTTTATCCTGGATATAAGCGTCTAACTTCTATTTGGTATTAATATTTCTTCCATTTATTTAAGACAACGTAAGATCTGATTTTATTATTGAACTTGATACTATTTTGGAAATATCTAGATCTTCATCTAATTAAAAAAATATAATACCGTCTTTTCTATTCACAAATATGAATTATTTAAGAATAACTACAATTTATATCTATTTAAAAGTGTCAACCAAAGTATTTTATTAATTCAGTTTATTTTCATGATCTTGAAACCTACCAGATATTAATAAAGAAGTACAAAATGTTGAGCAACAATTTTTTTTTCTGAATAGATAGCAGAGTTATTTATTTTAGCTTTTCTTCGACTAAGAGAATCTTTATGTTCTTTAGTAAAATCTGTTATATTTAAATGAGTTGAGTAAACAACGAAATGTTAACAATGGTTTCTACCATGGTTTTTGATGTATTCTTTGAATTTATATTTATCTTGCAATAATTCTTTTCTGAAAATTTGTTAAAGAAGATTTTTTTTGATTTATATATTTTATAATTTGACTCTAACATCTTTGAAAACAGTTTTTGTTTGACTCGGAGTAGAATTGAGAATAAACATCGGACTTAACCCTGCCTATATCATAATTTATGAGGAGTGAGATTAGTATTTATTTCCTTCGTCTCAGAGATGTTTGCAGCTATCTAATAAAACGTCCTTACCGTTAAGCTCCTTTCCTCCCAAATATTCTTAAAATTTTTCAGAGTGACAACGTGCTTCTATTATTTTTTTACGTACCAGTGAACATATTTTATACATCTCCAGTAACCACCTTATTTTTTTTGTTGTTTAATTTATTTAGTGAAAACAGTGAGACATATACATATTATGCATCAATGGTAATTCGGTTTTAACATACTTTTTACAACTCTATCTAAATATATAAAGTCAATATATAACTCAATTCACAGAAATCCCAAGTACAACATGAAAGACTACTCCAGCAATGTAGAATAAATAAGAGTAGAATATAAGCAGCTCTCTTGAAGACAATTTACAAAGTTGCAATAGAAGCACAAGAATTAGATGACATTTTATCATGAGCACACATCTTAGCAATTTTTTCATGAAGATCTTTTCTTGGTTTGTTATTTGGTTGCACTTTAGTTTTTTTCTGAGATGTTTTGTCTTCATCTAAGTTGATTCCATGTTTTCTCTCACATATTGCCGGATTTCAATTACATTTGAGCCTTTAGCTTACACAATTTTGTTAACATAACTGTATTTGCTCCGCTGTGTTTTTCTATTGTTTGCGGTAAAATGATCCTAATCTTTGTTACAATGAATATTGCGCACATTAACAAAGTCAAACATTTTGTTTTGAACTGAGTGCCAATGGGATGAAAAATAATAAAACTAAGATTAAACTAATTGAGCTTGTATCTCACCACTATGTGCATTCAATTATAATAAACTTGAAGAAACTTATTATTTATTACAAGTTCAGGATAACTACAATACTAAAAATAATAGAATCAATAAATTGCCTGAAAATTGACACATCAAATTATTGGGAAACAATAAAAGAATTTTTTCATAATTCTCGGGAATTATCGATTCGATAATTCTCAGGAATCAAGACCAGTATACGCCACACCACGTGTTTTGGGAATGTAAAATTTATTTCTACACATTATAGTTTTTAAATGTCAACATTTATCCTTTTCAAACATTAAAATTTACAAATTAATAATTTTGTTTATTTTTTTATGAGAGAAGATGCCACAATAACATAAATTTGTAAGAAAATTAGTAACTGTGGTGCTCCAAAACATACTGAATGGTCTTATTTTTTCACTTGGACAAAATAAACTCATGTTAAATCACAAAACTTCTTCTTTTTGAAATAATAAAATTTTGATAATTAAAATTCTTAGAAATAATTTGTTCATTAGTTTGTCCCAAACTTAAACACTTCGTAATATCAGATGGTCAATAGAAGAGAAAAAAGGTCTTATTTATAATAGTTTACACTCATTTATCACACTCAAAATTACCAACATGGTTAAAATATAAAAATTTCAAAGCTTATCAAAAACAGAGTAAATATTTCAAAGCTTATCAATAACAGAGTAAATATTTTCTCTATCGATTTAGGTTAAGAATTCATTATAGAAATATAATTACCCATAAGCTCAAATGAAGTAAAATATTTTAGCTTCTTTGAGAGCAACAATAGACAACAGTGGTCCAGCTTCTATGTGTACCGGTTGTATGCTAAAAATGTAAGAAATAAATGACAAATTTGTCTTTTAATTATTTCAATAGCAACTAAAAGCGCATTTACACTTTTAGGGGCTCTCTCAGACACAAGCCAAATAAACTTATGCTCATTATCATAACTCCAGAAAACTATTTGTCTCCAATATCACAAAGGCAAACCTAGGTCAATGCTAACACAAATATGACTACTTATCGTGAAAATATAAGAATACAACTTATTTATCAAAATAAACTTTAAAAAAAAACCACCATAAAACATCAACAAAATTTTTACATTCGAGTGAATTGTACCTAAAAACACTCTAAACCTATAATTTAAAACTATAACTACTAACAAATATCTGAAAAGTACAATTATACTTTCCCTTAATAAAGGAACAGATGAATGTATAATGCGATTTGCGAAAAACCTTAAAAATAAAGAATTCATTATATAAAATTTTTATTTATTACCAATATGCCAGATACCTTTCAAATAGTTTTAAATTTTTTATTTTCTCCAAACTTGCTTTTAAAGCGTTAAGAACACATTGAAACCAAATAAATTTCAGAATTCGAAAAAATTGAAGGTTCGCTCACTGGAGTATCAGTAGACATTATATTTACAAACCAATTTAGACAGGTCTCCTCTTTTTTGTGCATCCATGCCCGCACTTTCGAAAGTTTTTTATAACTTGATTTAGGCTTTTTCGATATGTCACTTGTTTACATTTTAGAGAATCTCATAAGAATCAATTTTGATTCTATACGGGCTTTTGGATCAAATTTCATTAAGAGATTGGAGTTTTTTTTTTTACAAATAAAAAAATACTTCTCTAGAAGCTCATGACATTTGAAAAATACAATTAGAAAAATATATTTTTGTTATTGCTTTCTAATGTATATTAATATGTCTTTATAGTTATTGTTGGAATCGGCATTTTGAGCCGATTCCGATAAACCGCTACACCCTTAATTTTAACCCATAAGAATAAATGTATTTTATTTATGTATTCTTTGCTCCATCGATTTTATTTAAAGATTTTTTTAAATATAGTTTTGTTTGTTTGCTCCTTTTAAAAACTTTATTTTGTTGGTTGTTTTGAAATATTTATTTCGTAAATTGGTGAATTACTATAACTGGAAATGGTTCCTTTTATAATTCGTAAGTTCGTTTTTTTTACAAATCATAGTTTATACAAAGATCTTCTTTCAAAATGAAACAATATATTTTACTTAAACAAATAAAATATTAACCATACGACTTTTTTGTATAAATTAACTTATTTTTAACTTGACACAAAATTGAACATTGATATCCGTATAAACTATAAAGTGTAACCCTCAATGTGTTTGCACATGAATGACAAAAAATAACACAGAACATTTTAAAGTTTAAGTCTATTTTCGTTGATATTTATTTTAGAAACTTGGAAAATGAAGCGTTCAAATGGTAAATAATCAGCTGTTCCTTTTGTTTAGAATAGTTTTTTACAAAATTAACCAAAACTTCTTAAAATGGAATTAAAGCCATATGCCAAAACTTTTTACGACCAGGTATATCTTATAAAATGTCCAAACACATGTTGTGAAGGGTTTTAAAGTATTGAGACATTTTTTCGCAATGGCTTTTATTGATACATGTACTTTTAAAATTTTAATTGCTATTTATGACGGCAAAATAGTTGGAATAGTAATAATTCCAAATTTAAATGATATAAAAATATTTTTGTTCTAGTATTTATAATGAAATTAAATACGTTTTGGTTTTGGTGTTTGAAATTATCTAGTTCACTTAACGTGACAGAGAAAGGATTTTCACTAATGAAGGGTTAAAGGAGGATTGTTGTGTATCATTTTTCATTTGCTATTTAAAAAATAACTATTCTGATCAGATGATTGTCTCCCATGCAAAAGTTAAAAACCATTGGTTCCATGTAAAAATTGAATTTGAAACATTATATGTATAAAAAGTTTTTTAAGACAATTGTATCCTTAAGCTTCTTGAAAGTGAGCTTGAAAATTAAAATTCATGTAATTGTAGAATTAATTTATCTGTACACCCATTTGTTTTTTTCTTCAAATATTGTATTGTAGGGTTTAAAATAAGAAATTAAGTATACAGAAATCCAATATTTTTCAAATTGGTGGCTTTAGTAATGTGTTTTTTGAGTTGAATAACTGCGAATGGTTTATGGTAGATAGTATTAGAAAGATAAGATTACACTCACAAAAAAGCTTTTAAGACAGTTTCGTGAATGTTTATCCCTATATTATTTAAGCAAGCTGTTTTCAAAGTACCAAGGCCACTGCCCTAGGCTAGGTGGTTTGATTTCGCAGGGCGGTAATGCGAAAAGGGTTGATCTGGGGCGTTAGAGTAAAATAAGCGGTGATTGCATATTAATACGTAAAAAAAAACAAATTAATCTACAAAATTTAAAGAAATGTGATTACAAGGTAGCAGCTATGGTTATGCAAAATATTTTCCGGTTAATAAGATAGAAGTACGTTATATAGAGATTGTATTATTGTACTTTATTATTGGTGCCTTTATATTTTTTTCTATATTCAGAATACTATTACTTTCAGATACAAAAGGACAACGTGGAATTTAAAAAAGTAAAATCTATAAACTAAAACCCAAATCATGAGCGCTAAAACATCATAGAAGTACGTTAAATATTTCCAGTATTGATAAACAATATTAAGATATTTTTTTGCATGAATAATTTTTCATTTATTTTACCATTTAAACCAAAAGTATTTGAAAATAAAGAAACCTATTTGTCTACTTCTCTGAGAAATGTTCAAGACACAAAAAACAATTGGAAATATGCTTTTTTACCGGTTCACAACAATTCAGTAACAGTTTGTGTGCTTCCTACAACATATTTTTGCTAATAGATAGATCTGGTAAAGCTCACAAGATTGGGCATTGATAAAGATTATGCACACATTTGTACATAAGTCCCCAGAGCAAATTATGAAGTCTATATTAGATGAGTTCATTTTACAAAAAGAAATGAATATGTACATCTTGCTTACGTTTGATTTTGTCCTTGATGACAAGTTTGTTAAAAAAATGATATATTTAATAAATCTTATAAAGAATACTAAAGGAGAGTCTACCGTTGTCTAAGCACTGTTTTTATTGCCAAGAAGATAAATATTAATGGGGGAAATGAAAAAAATATGCATTAAAAGTAATGAATTTATTTTTAATAAAATTTAAATAAAAATCTAAGTAAACAATATAGTTTTTATGACTTTTTTTCCATTCATTAAGATATAAGAAAACGGTTTTTTGAGTAATCTGCTCAAAAAATAAAAATATATTATTCAAAACTTTATTTATTACAATTTAGATAAAGAATAAATAGTCCAATATCTGAGTTGAAAGTTATTTGAAATTAGAGCCTTTATAATTTAAAAAGTTTTTTTTAAACATTGATTTATGCCCTTTTGTAGAACCCTTTGCCATTAATGGAAAAAAGCTCGGAC
Organism: Lepeophtheirus salmonis; assembly: GCF_016086655.4. NCBI lineage: Eukaryota > Metazoa > Arthropoda > Copepoda > Siphonostomatoida > Caligidae > Lepeophtheirus > Lepeophtheirus salmonis. The sequence continues at coordinate 8,619 of NW_027294024.1, read as the reverse complement.
AACATTTTAGTCCAATATTTGAGTTGAAAGTTATTTGAAATTGGAGCCTTTATAATTTAAAAAGTTTTTTTGAAACATTAAATTATGCCTTTTTTAGAAACCCTTGTCCCTAATGGCAAAAAGGTCGGACAACATTTAAAAAGTACTCTATTGATGTCCAATTTGTACTCTGGGCGTGCAGGGCATACATAAGAAGAGGTGGAAGCCTAAGAACTTCCAATCCGTTCTCCTGACGTTCGGTCGGACCATCAAAGGCTTGTGTGGACTGGAGTTGTCTTGATAAAATACGATTCTTCTTATATTCAAATTTATTTTCTATCCAGCCTTTTCTAATGATTCAAATCGGTTTTGTGATATATTTTCAGCTTTTTAGCAATGCTATGACTGCTAAAATGACGGTTTATATCGATATTTTTCATAATTTTATCAACGTTTTCGAAGACAGACCGGCCAATGCGTGACGCATGACTCACCTAGACTATAGAAGAACAAAATCGCTCGAACCACTATTAGGCAACACGAAACAAAATAATATCGGCCCGGTTTACATCAAAATATTTATGTGTCACTTTCGACGCTTTTTTATCTTTCAGGTAGTAAAAATAGTAGTAAGAACTTTTCCTTTAAGACCACCATATTCGACGCACAATAATTCACGACTGAACGGCCAAAAGCTATATTTTCCCACACGCCATTGTATTATCCACTCACACCTTTACATCGGTTTATAGTATGATCCAATGGAACCAATAATTAATAAGATATATTTTGTTAAAATAAGGAAGTTTTTCTCCAACAAATTATCTCCTAATTTATTTAAATGGACTAAAAACACCAAACAAAAATTGATAATCTTCTTTCATTCATTTTAGGAATAATAGATACTTTTTAATTTTTTTATCCTGGATATAAGCGTCTAACTTTTATTTGGTATTAATATTTCTTCCATTTATTTAAGACAACGTAAGATCTGATTTTATTATTGAACTTGATACTATTTTGGAAATATCTAGATCTTCATCTAATTAAAAAAATATAATACCGTCTTTTCTATTCACAAATATGAATTATTTAAGAATAATTACAATTTATATCTAAATAAAAGTGTCAACCAAAGTATTTTATTAATTCAGTTTATTTTCATGATCTTGAAACCTACCAGATATTAATAAAGAAGTACAAATGTTGAGCAACAATTTTTTTTTCTGAATAGATAGCAGAGTTATTTATTTTAGCTTTTCTTCGACTAAGAGAATCTTTATGTTCTTTAGTAAAATCTGTTATATTTAAATGAGTTGAGTAAACAACGAAATGTTAACAATGGTTTCTACCATGGTTTTTGATGTATTCTTTGAATTTATATTTATCTTGCAATAATTCTTTTCTGAAAATTTGTTCAAAAAGATTTTTTTGGATTTATATATTTTATAATTTGACTCTAACATCTTTGAAAACAGTTTTTGTTTGACTCGGGTAGAATTGAGAATAAACATCGGACTTAACCCTGCCTATATCATAATTTATGAGGAGTGAGATTAGTATTTATTTCCTTCGTCTCAGAGATGTTTGCAGCTATCTAATAAAACGTCCTTACCGTTAAGCTCCTTTCCTCCCAAATATTCTTAAAATTTTTCAGAGTGACAACGTGCTTCTATTATTTTTTTACGTACCAGTGAACATATTTTATACATCTCCAGTAACCACCTTATTTTTTTGTTGTTTAATTTATTTAGTGAAAACAGTGAGACATATACATATTATGCATCAATGGTAATTCGTTTTTAAGATACTTTTTACAACTCTATCTAAATATATAAAGTCAATATATTACTCAATTCACAGAAATCCCAAGTACAACATGAAAGACTACTCCAGCAATGTAGAATAAAGAGTAGAATATAAGCAGCTCTCTTGAAGACAATTTACAAAGTTGCAATAGAAGCACAAGAATTAGATGACATTTTATCATGAGCACACATCTTAGCAATTTTTTCATGAAGATCTTTTCTTGGTTTGTTATTTGGTTGCACTTTAGTTTTTTTCTGAGATGTTTTGTCTTCATCTAAGTTGATTCCATGTTTTCTCTCACATATTGCCGGATTTCAATTACATTTGAGCCTTTAGCTTACACAATTTTGTTAACATAACTGTATTTGCTCCGCTGTGTTTTTCTATTGTTTGCGGTAAAATGATCCTAATCTTTGTTACAATGAATATTGCGCACATTAACAAAGTCAAACATTTTGTTTTGAACTGAGTGCCAATGGGATGAAAAATAATAAAACTAAGATTAAACTAATTGAGCTTGTATCTCACCACTATGTGCATTCAATTATAATAAACTTGAAGAAACTTATTATTTATTACAAGTTCAGGATAACTACAATACTAAAAATAATAGAATCAATAAATTGCCTGAAAATTGACACATCAAATTATTGGGAAACAATAAAAGAATTTTTTCATAATTCTCGGGAATTATCGATTCGATAATTCTCAGGAATCAAGACCAGTATACGCCACACCACGTGTTTTGGGAATGTAAAATTTATTTCTACACATTATAGTTTTTAAATGTCAACATTTATCCTTTTCAAACATTAAAATTTACAAATTAATAATTTTGTTTATTTTTTTTATGAGAGAAGATGCCACAATAACATAAATTTGTAAGAAAATTAGTAACTGTGGTGCTCCAAAACATACTGAATGGTCTTATTTTTTCACTTGGACAAAATAAACTCATGTTAAATCACAAAACTTCTTCTTTTTGAAATAATAAAATTTTGATAATTAAAATTCTTAGAAATAATTTGTTCATTAGTTTGTCCCAAAATTAAACACTTCGTAACATCAGATGGTCAATAGAAGAGAAAAAGGTCTTATTTATAATAGTTTACACTCATTTATTACACTCAAAATTACCAACATGGTTAAAATGTAAAAATTTCAAAACCTATCAAAAACAGAGTAAATATTTCAAAGCTTATCAATAACAGAGTAAATATTTTCTCTATCGATTTAGAACAAGAATTCATTATAGAAATATAATTACACATAAGATCAAATGAAGTAAAATATTTTAGCTTCTTTGAGAGCAACAATAGACAACAGGGGTCCAGCTTCTATGTGTACCGGTTGTATGCTAAAAATGTAAGAAATAAATGACAAATTTGTCTTTTAATTATTTCAATAGCAACTAAAAGCGCATTTACACTTTTAGGGGCTCTCTCAGACACAAGCCAAATAAACTTATGCTCATTATCATAACTCCAGAAAACTATTTGTCCCAAATATCACAAAGCCAAACCTAGGTCAATGCTAACACAAATATGACTACTTATCGTGAAAATATAAGAATACAACTTATTTATCAAAATAAACTTTCAAAAAAAACCAAAAACATCAACAAAAACTTTTACATTCGGTGAATTGTTTAAAAACACTCTAAACCTATAATTTAAAACTATAACTACTAACAAATATCTGAAAAGTACAATTTTTTCCCTTAATAAAGGAACAATGAATGTATAATGCGATTTGCAAAACATGTAAAGAATTCATTATATAAAATTTTTATTTATTACCAATATACAAATACCTTTCAAATAGTTTTAAATTTTTTATTTTCTCCAAACTTGCTTTTAAAGCGTTAATGAACACATTCTGAAAGGCAAATTTTCAAAATGTCGATAAATAATTGAAGCGCTCACTGAGATCTGTGGAATATTTACAAACCAATTTAGACAGGTCTCCTCTTTTTTGTGCATTGCCACTTTCGGAGATAATCTTAATTTTTGAGTTGTTCTTCAAGAACTTGAAAGTATAAAGTTGAATACCTCTTTGAATCTCATGAGAATCAATTTTGATTCTATACGGGCATTTTGAAAACAAAGACAATTTTATTTTAAAATAATGAAAATCCTGAAATTAAGATTAAAATACAATTAGAAAAAGAAAATTTTGGGAACAAGAAATTAATATGTCTTTATTTACTTTGGAATAGTTTGAGCCGATTCCTTCCACTATTTTTTTAAACTTTTCCACGCTCTAGGCAATTGCTAAACATTCAAGTTCCATTGCTGAATATCATGTTTTGGCTGGAGTTAGTGTTCCAAAACCACATTGAATTAAATATTTTCCATCTAATTCACGAATGTATCCTGTTGAATGAGAGCAAAACCAATACCATTAAGTTTAATTGAGTCAGTAACCAAGTTCGTAATTTTTTTAACATCGAAATGAGCTAAAACGGATACTGATTTTTGATTCATCGAAAGCTTTGTGTTGTTCTTTTTGCCATTGATATTCAACATTCTTCTTTAAGAGTTCTCTCAATGGTTCTATAACTTTTGTATAGTATGGATGAAATTGAGCTAATTGATTGATTAGTCCAATGAATGATCTTAATTCAGTAAGATTTTTTGGCTCTGGGAACTTCACAATTCCATCCTTTTTTTTCAGAATCTGGCTCGATACCTTCACCAGATATGAGTATACCTGCAAATTTCACTTTTGTTCAATATTTAATTTTATCTTTTGATAAGGTAATACAGGTGTGCGTGTCTAAAACTGACCACTCCTTTAAATTTTACGGTTTGAGGGCTTGAGAAGGGGTTCTCCTGTAGACCTTAAGGCCAAGATCTTTTCTAACTAGCCGGTCTATGGTCCTTCTGATGACGTTGAACTCCCTGGAGAGGCCGCTGACAGTGACCTTGCCTCTTTTGTCCTCGACAGACTTTTTCACGGCAGCAACCATTTCGTGCGACCTTCGAGGCCTTGACTTAGACCTTGTGGTCGCCTCAGGAGTCCCTTTGGCTACCACGCTATAAACGAGGGTGCGGTTGCAGTTCAGAACCTTGGCAATTTCAGTGGGAGTTTTTCCCTCGCGGAAAGTTCAAAAATTGCCACTCGACGTCTCTCATTAACGCCTGTTGTTTCACTGTTGCCATTTAGATTTTGATGGACTTTTGTTTATAACTAGTCAAGGCCCTTCCCTAAAAGTATAAACCCGTTTCAACTCAATTAAATCCCAATGCATCAAAAAATATAAAACTATTCATGAGACATATTCTTTACGTCTCCGTCATCTTCTAAAATATGTAATCTTCTTTCAAAATAAGACATATCTTCATCTTCCCTTTGATTTGCCCTGAAGTAATTTAATTTTCTTGAAAACAATGGAAATATTTTAAGAAATTCTTCGAATATTAATTGCTCACAACTATTATTATTTTTGCCAAATATAGGCATATCTGACAAAATTTTGAGGCAATAGCTTTTTTCAAACAACTACGGAAGTAGGCATGTTGATCTTGAATTAGAATAATTTTCATATTACTAGTAGAATGGTATGACCTGAATCTACTTAACAAATTCTTCATTTGCTCTACTGTGTTACATTTTTGCAAGGGTTTGAGATAATCATTTGGTCTACAAATCTTGGACCCATCAATGCCATGAGTAGATAGAGAAGTAGACTGAGAAGAATAGAAACAAATAGCTTCCATGGCTTTAATCAGAACCACTCTTCCCTTGCTAACAACTTCGTGATACCTTTGAAATTGTTCCTCAAGATCCGATCGAATAATTTTATCGGTTTTTTTGTTTTCTCCTCTATTACAATCTATTGAGGCATTAGCACCATCCTCAATACATTTATATCTATAATCACAGTGTTTCATTGCATTCTTTAAATGTAATTCTTGAATACTGAATGAATTAGGTGAATTATCTTTGTTCAGATTTATATGAGTTTTAAAACTTGTAATAGCTCTAGTGAAAACACCTTTCATTTCTGAATAGCTGTTCTTGGTTTTGGTTGCTATCTTTAATTAACAAAGTCAAATGCAATAACAACAACAATCAATTTGAATCCCCTCCCACAAAGATATATACTACATACAATATACCTGTATTAATATATCTACTTGTTCACGGATCTTTTCAAAATATATACAACCTCTCACCATCCAAAATTAATATTTATTATCTCAATTTTACCCATCTTGCTTATTGTTCGTTTTCAAGATATTATGGACTTGATTAAGTTTGACTTAATTGGTAAATTTCCGACTGCGCCATAGTTGATAATTGTAATTACAAATACGTAGTACTAAATTATACTTAAAGAATAAAAAATAAAATACAAATTCTTACTTTGTTAGAATAAATAAGAATGAGTCTATATTCATTTACTCGTTTGTAATCATAAGAACAATCACACATCACATAGGTATTTTTAGCACATTTTACTATGACTATATTTAAATAAATTTTTTATCACTGACAGCATGCAGTATACAATACAATTGTTAAGAAAAATTTTCATTTTATGTTGTAAGAATATCAACCCTGATCCTCTAAGATTGTGTTTCCTTCAGTTATGATTCAATTTATGACTTGATTTTTAACTCTCTATAACGTTCCTATTATCATAGAAGTGAAGACATCACGTTGAAAGATTTAAAATATCACGTCAGACTAGTTTCAAAACTTGAGAATCCTGAATTAAATGTTTTTTAGAGGTCACCTGAGTACTTAGAGAGCCACTGCTGAGGACTTTTCGAGGTTTGTGTGAGGGAACTATTTTTCTAAATTATGTATTGCTGTCCCCTGGCTACATAACAAATCCAGGAATTCACTACATCATCATGAATTCGATGTACCCATCTGTGTTCACTCTAAGGCCGGACTCAAAGATTTGCAGGGGAGGACGTTGCCCATACTAATCACAATTCTCAAGACCATTTAATTAACAATGATCTATGTACCATCATAATTGGAGCCTCTTAATGGTTCAAGAAAATCCACCTATTATTATTTTAGTTCACATTTTTGTCTAGAGAGAAGTTTTTCTCCTCTGAGTAAAAGATAAGGATGTTCTCTGAGAGAGGACTACTGAACTTTTTTTCATCTTATGCACCTTCACCACTAACTCTCCTTTGTCTTCTGGCACATGATCTGGCATCTACAAAGTGTATAAGACTGGTGTGGATGCCATCATTCATTACCTTTCCTCACAAAGAAGTCTGAAACACCAATCTCCCTAGATATTGTCCTCATGGACAGTTCAGTTTTTTTTAATGATATCAAATATTTAACTGCCGATATTGTCGCAACGCTCGTGACTATAGCGTTTTTGTATCGCTTCCTTCACCTCAAACTCACAAAGAACACCCCCACTTTGTCAAAACTCATTTATAGTTATTGACGATGTGTAGGAAAGTTGTTGAACCCAGCAATCTCGGAATTTGTCTTTCCTCTACGGAACCCAGTCACAATTACTCATCTCTGAGCATCCTCTACGGTCTCATTAATTGTTACAACTCAAACAAAATGGTGCAAAAAGCTTATTCAATTTAAAATCGGTAGATACCATTGTTGTATCAGTGAAGCAATCTTTAGGGGTAGATACATACTCTTTTTTTACCGGGCCCAATAACAATCCCATCCGCCATTTTTAAGTATGAATTTCTATTTTCATAAGAATTTTTTTTCCTTCCACCTGCTTATTTATCTTCGTCTGCTCACATGCGAGTCTTTTTTTCCCAATCGAAAAGGGATTTCTTACACATTTATGTAAATTCTATGGATGTCATCATTGCATAAAAATATAATTATTTACTTTTATTTAAGCAGACAAAGTAGCATTTTGTTGTTGTAAAAATAGCTCTGAAGATAAATCGTACGTCTATTTATTTTACTTTATTTTTATTGTGTGAATACTTGAAGTAGATATTTTCCTTCTTAATATTGGCAATTTTTTATACAAATATCTCCTAAAAAAAGACATTTTCTTTTTCAGTCGATAGGGGAAGGTAAATAGGTATCTAAAACATTCAGATAGATGGTTAGGTATAAAAAATGTATGTATTTATTATATAGACATACTCATCATTGAATTTTATAATCTCACAATCACGTCAATGAATGGTAATAAACAACAAGCTCCAAATATGATACTCTCAAAAAAATGACACTCTAAAGCCTACATCCTGAAGTATAAAGTATGTTTATTCTAAAGTATTAATAATATACAATCATTTTACATACATATTTATTATTCTAAAGCCTAATAAGCATATTTTTATTTTTTATAGTGACAAAACCAAAAAAAATCTAAAATTAGACCAGAAAAATTAAGTCATAATTCTGTTAGCGAATTAAGATATTATATACACCATATTATACCTATTCAAAAATATAATTTTTTTAATTTTGATATTTTACTACATTTTTTCCCATGCTTTAAGATGTCAGAAGCTCAAAAAATTATTTTTTTTTTAGGGATCTAAGTATGTAGCATATCCTACTTCATCAGCCTTAAAGTTTTCCAAAAAACCATTTATGATGATTTTACGTAGTTTTGGGACAAAAAAAAAGTATAATTTAAACACACTATTGTATGCAAAAAGACAATAACCTAAAAAAATTTTTTTAATCATACTTTTACATATATATTATTATCTAAGTATCAAGATTTCCTAGTACAATGAAAGTAAAGAGAAACATCTATGTGCGGGACCAATGTGCCAGAATGGTATCCTACTGATTTATCCCTGTAATTTTTTAATATTTTTAGAAAATTCTCAGAAAAAGAATAAATATTTTTAAAGG
>NW_027294023.1:0-632 GCF_016086655.4 Lepeophtheirus salmonis | reverse complement strand
AACTACCTTAAACAAAGTAATTATGTCTAAAATATTCTTCTTGAGCAAAAGTTAGACACTCTTTTACAATGGATTATTTGCATGCATAAAAATAATTTAATTTACTAGGAAGAAGTATAAATTTTATATTACAAATGTTCATATATGTGTATTGTACATAATTTGGTTTACTATAATTTGTTGAAAAAAATTAAACGAAGGAAGAAAAATTGCAAAGCGCTTTATATTACTCTACACTATATTTCTTTGATAAAGTTCACAAGTATAGGAAAAAGCATCGTGAATGAATCAACCTACCCCTTTTCAAAAGTTTGAATTTCAACCTTTACCCTAGATATTAAAAAATATTCGTTTTTTATATTTTTTATCTGTCTTTTTAGATATTCTCCTAAGTTATTAAGTTATTGCAATGTGTTCTGCTTTTCCAGAAATTGTGGGAAAAAGGCTGATATATTTACCTTCAGCAAAAGGTTACTGTCAAAATTTCATGACGTTTGGTTTATTATTTATCTAGTTACAGGTAGGACGAAGTGATTTTACTTTATCTTAATCTTAAAAACGATGGATTCAAAGCAATTTCGTTTGTTGATTTTTCTTCCTTTGAGATTGAAGGGAGAAGACGTAGTGGTAAT
>NW_027294022.1:0-1057 GCF_016086655.4 Lepeophtheirus salmonis | reverse complement strand
TATGCATTAAATTTACAGTTTCAGATTGAAAAAAAAAATATTAGATAGAGTAAGAAACAATACTTACTAAGGGTTGAAGTAGAAATAAGTTGTACCTAGGTACAAAAAAAACTTTCCATGGAGCATTTCCTCAACAAATAATTGAGAGCCTTCTGCAGGGGAACGCTGGATGGGCTAAAGCCCTCCACCCCAAATTAAGGAATTTTTTATTCTTAATAAATTATATATTATTATTTGAAATTAAATTAAATTTTTCAATTTTTTTCCAAAAAATTTAATTGTCATTGAATAGCTTTGAATTTTTGATATTTTTCTACGAAAAATTTAAAAATTGAAATTCTTTTCGAAAAATTTTTATATTTTATGCTTAATTTTAGAAATTTTTAGGAAAAAAATTTCCTTTTTTTGTGAGCAACTCTGAATTTTTGATTTTTTTTTCACATAAAATTAATTAAATTTTATGGAAAATATTTCCAAAATTGTATATGAATAGCTATGGATTTTTAGAAAAATCCATAGCTGAAATTTAATTTCAGAAATTTTTTTCCAATAAATTTCATTTTTTTTAACAGCACTGGATTTTTGAAAAAATAATTTCAAAAAATTTAACTTTTCAAGAATAGCCCGATTTTTGAAAAAAATTTAATTCTTTGTGATTTTTTGAAATTGTATTTCAAATATAATTTTATATTTTTATAAAAAGTATATTTCTTCTGAATAGATATGCATTTTTGAATTTCTTGTCCAAGAAATTAAATCGTCTGTGAATAGATATATATTTTTGAAAAATAATTTCAAAAAATTTAATTTTTCTATTTTTATTCCAGAAAATTGTAATTTTTCATTTTTTATTATTATTTAATTCCAACCACCCTTAAAAGAAATACATATGTATAATCCTACGGACACCCTTGTAATCACAATTCGACTAATTGATTTATTTATAATTATTAACAAATTATAAAACCAAAAGTAAAGTCAAAAATTATTAAAGGCCAACCTCAACAAAGGAGATCACGGCTCTTAAATTTATAAGAGTATGAAGTATCTGAAATAT
>NW_027294021.1:0-443 GCF_016086655.4 Lepeophtheirus salmonis | reverse complement strand
AATTTTAAAACAGTGGAGACTCGAGAGGTGCTACAAAATCTGCCTAGTTCCCAGATGTCAACCCCCTTGACTATTTTTGATCGTGCACCGTCGAGAGGAAGACCAATACAATGTGGAATCCTAAATCAAATGATATTAGAATGTGGATTCTAAAGACTTACTATCTAAATCGTAAGAATTTTTGCTAAGCAAAAAAAAAAAAAACCGGAAAATTACATTTTTTGTAAGAAAGGATCGTTTTTGGTTTTGAATTTGATCAAACGATTTTTTTAAATTCCAATTATTGAATATGATGACATTTGCCACCTTATTCATATTATTTTTGTAACATTGGTCATCAGTATTTAATTAAAAATAATTAAAATTTTGACTCGTCCAGTTGTTGTCATGTGAAAGATGGAGTCCATTTAAGAATAAGGAATTACTAATGAACAACGATTATC
>NW_027294020.1:0-12363 GCF_016086655.4 Lepeophtheirus salmonis | reverse complement strand
AGGGATAGGTTTACTCGTGTATTTCTCCATAAATTTTTTGAACATAGATGATTAGCAATTGATAAGGTTATGAGGAATAAGCATCTTTGTGAGATCAGAGTTAAAGTCTGACTTGATGTATTCATCATTAACTTGATTTTTTAGATGAATATCCATTCTCTTGATATGAGATGAGAATAATGAGTGGCGTGTAATTCTAGATAGGAGACCAAAGGCACATTTATTTCGACAAATCTGACAAACCATCTGTTTCTCATCTGGTAAGTAATTCCCAAATTCCTGGGCCTCCATTTTCAGAAATCCAGGCAGAAGGCGACGTTATTTTAGGCATTTTATGCAGTTCTCTATCGACTATCACCATCTAATATTATATTAATATTGAATAATAAAGGCGGGAATGATGATGTTCTTGATTGATAGAAGAAGATGTATATTATTTAATCAATGATGCCATAAGTATTTCTTCTCTTCTGCTCGCACGCTTTTCTATTCTTACCAAAATTATCACCCTTACTCATTGTATAGCACTGATATTGGTATAAAATCAAAGCTAATAAATATGTTATTCACACTTTATTTGTGACCATGGGTAAATTTTATCCCAGATTTAAAAAAAGGCTTGTTTTTTATTTATTTTTCCTTGTCTTTTCGTCCAATGAAACTTCGACTAGGTTTTTTACCAGGAATAATGTCGCACAGCTCTGCCACTTCTCTGAAGTCTGCCCTTGTACATGTCTTCTCTAGAAAATAGTTTATGGAATTAATTGATTTTTTCTTCATGGGGTCCAAATCTTTTTCAACTTTGGATGAAATTCTTGGATTTTCCTTATCTAACATGTACCAAATTTCTTTTAATTTACCAAACATTGTATTGTCTGGATCCTGAATCTTGCCAAAATGAGCCTCCCATGCTCCTCCATGTCTGCAAGCGAAGTAGAAAACTTTTCCCCCAAGTTTGTCTTCGATCAGTTTTGCTGCACTGTTGTTGAAGTCCGGCGGAACCTGTTATGAAAGGAAGATCGAGCAATTTCCCTTCCTTGTACTGTGGAGCACCTGAGACGAGTACAGCGAGACTATTAAGACGGAAATTTGTGCCAAAAACAAGCTAAAGTGAGTATTTATCCTATTACTTCAAGTTGTTGAGGTTGATAAGTTAAAATGGTTAATATCTGCACCTCTTGCTTTTAAAACTGCAGATTCCACGGCTGTAGTTTGGTTGTGAGACAGTGATAAAGGATCTGCAGTACATCAAATATCTTCATTGGTAAGAACTAATTGTGGAAATTTGAGATCTATTGGTTTAGGCTTTGATGAGGATCCTTTTGTTACCATCGAATCCTCAACAGAAAAAGAACCTTCACAGTTCATTGTATCTTCAATGTTTAAGATGTCTTCAAGTTCTGTTGATTCAGAAGGCACTTGTGTTGAGATTATATCTTGCCTTTGTTCACGAAAACTCTTGTCTATCAATTTTTTTTCAAATTATATTCCATTGTATTCTATTTTTGTATACATATACGTCAAGATTATAATAACTTTAGTCGAATCATTAAAAAGATAAGGAAAAATATAGAAAAAAAGTATTTGTTAACATCCTCGGTATATTTACATATGACGCAAGTAAAGGGTTTATAACATAATTTATATAAATTGAAGTATAGTTTATTTGCTTTGATTTGTTACCCATATCAATACTATACAATGAATCATTGCGAAGATTTAGTCAAAAAAAATACTAACAATCTCATTTTTTCCCTTTTTTAGTGCTACTAACAAAACAATTTCAAGGCCCATGCAGCAAGCATAGCCGCGGTCCAAAATTCAAATGACTGCTATATTTAGATTCTATAGATCTTGAAGTACAGCAAAAGGTTAAATATTAAAATGTTTGATAAAAAAGTTAAAATTTGAACAGGTCTAATTTACAGGGTCCACTGTTAAATTAATTTTAAATAATATAATTATCTGTAAGGGTGTCAGATGTTATGTTTAAACTCTAGTATAAAATATCGTAATAAGTATGACTAACGTTTTTTTCCCTTTAAGTTTCTGGGTAGAATGTAACATATGGACTGGTAAACAAGGCTGCAGAGTAAAAGATTGAGTTATATATTTATCGTTCAGTTGTTTAACCAATAAATATTGTAGATGAATCCATATTTGATAAGTTTAGGACTTGTAACGATATTCTGCCTAGATTAAGAGGTCAATTATACGTTTTTAGAAACATAATCACTTATAACTATTTGTATGTGATAGCTTAGGAAGGAAAACTCATAAGGAACCTTTTTTCAAAAGAAAGATAATAGGTTAGATGATTTTTAAATTTTAAACGTTCCGATTTTGGAAACAACAGTTTATTTTTAAATCAATGCATAGGCCTTTCTCTCTTAGGAAATCGTCACCAAAAATAGTTTGTATTTGATCAACAATTGTAAATGTTGAAAATATTAAGTCCCCTCAAAAAATATTTCCATCGAAGAAATTCCCACTGGAATGATTTTCCGTCCTCCAAACCCAACAAGAGAGGGTAAATTTGATTTTTTGGATGTATGAGGGGCTAACTAAATTGGTATAATAGACACTTGTGCGCCTGAGTGGATTAAGAAGTTAATGTCCTTGTGGTATTCCTTTATAAAAAGTGAATCGTTGTTTGAGTGAATACCCAGCTTTATTAGCTGAGTACTTGCTAGTTTTTTGAAACCGGAATCTTGACATCATACAGATGGTACATCTTTTTTCTTTAAATGCTTTGTTTTTGTCAGAACACTCTTTTACTAAATAGAGGGGGGAAAATTGTAGATTGTAAATTGTTTCTTCTTAAAAATAGTTGAGACCTCTGTTTCTTCTTCGTGATTTAAATCCGGGGATGGAGGACGGGTAGTAGGGTTTGTCAGACTGGCCATGGAATATGAATTAGATGAATCCATAAGACTGTCGCAATATTCGGCCAAGTCTCCCAGATCCAGCTTGACCATCGTAAGAGACATAGGCGTGTGGGAGGTTGTAACAGATCTACCGAGAATCTCCTTACCCATAGTTCCTAACAGGTAAAGAACGAACGATGGGTCCAATAGGCGATTAAAGGTAACAAGTACTTTCTTGGAAGACATCGATTCGTCCGTAAGAAGATCAATGGCTATTCTTACACGTTCTTGAGGTGAGATACCCCATTGTGTCAGGACTTTCAATTTTAAATTCTCATACGAAGAAGTCAAATACTTGATCCTGCATGATATATATATGACATTATAAATATTTATGTCATTACAAAGTATTCATCTAGGAATGAATTATATATCTGGAAAAGTGTTTTATGTCAAATACAAGATGGAATGATTGAATGGTAAATATAGATCCCTACGTCACAATTCCTACACTCTGTACGACCAGTTGAAGATCATATCTTCTTTTTTTTACCATGTGGTGCCATTGTATGCGATTTCCTCTCTTTTGGACAGACTGTACTTTGTTTAAAAATCAACCTGGGTGTCCTTATGGATCTCGGGCGACCACACCTACGCCTATCTTCGACACTGCCGTTCTCCTTGTAAAACTTGATCGTGTAGTGGACCGACCACTAGGACACATTGAGGTCTTTTAGGACCTTGGTAATTGCCCTACACCCCTTCCCTTCTAAATAAAGCGAAATGATGGTGCAATTTGGGGCTATAGGGTTGTCCTTAGAGGCTCAAAAACACGTTTTAAGAAATAATTTTAAATTAAACATTAAACAAAGATGGAGGTTGGATAAATCATATGCACCAAACATATTTAAATATAATAAGCCGGTAGGGTTGCGTAAATATAGATTACAATAATATTCCGAAGAAAAAATTTGAATCATTTGTTATGATTCTTAAGAAAATAATTAATAATGATTTAGATGTAAGGGGATTAAAAAAAGTTTATATGTAGATGCTTCATATTCAAAATAATTGATTAACTGAACTCATAACCGATTCATTTTTTTATTTATATTGACGCAACCTAATCAATATATTATATTTAAATTTCTAAATAAATATTAAAAACTAAATTGACCAAAAATCCATCAAAATCGTTTTTTTTGTAGGCATTTAAAAAAAATTGAAATATTAGGTCTTTTTTTTAACTTTACCTCAGATATTGGCGCAGGGAAAATATATAAAAAGATATTGCTTCTATGTAATGTCCTTCATTTTATTCAATTTTTTGTTGGTTATATACATTTTTTATTAATTGTAATTAAGATAAAGTAATGAATAATTCATTTTTAAAATGGTGAAATGTTTATATTAATTTATATTTGCTTTTATTTTCATCTATATAATTCATCCATGTCGAAATATGACACTGAGTCGTAGTTGTACCCTAAAAACTGAATCTTTTTGAAAAGGCTTAACCGATATCCCTTGAAAATTTTTATGGTCATATTAGTGTTCTATGAATTAAATAACAATAATGAACGTCAATTTCAGGCTGCAGACCAAAATGCTGTTGCATGGTGTTATAGAACTGTGTCAAATGTCCAAACGAACTTAGTTTGCATGCATTGGGACCACCTACACTGTATTCACCTTTCCGAATGTTCAATTTGCCTGTCTCAGATGGTCAAACTATTGTAAATGTAAAGCCCTGACAGGGTTTTTATTTTAATTTATATAAATCAAGGGCCTTCGTTTCGAATTCGTGTCATTACTAACTAATTAACAGTTGACGACAAAACAAAAAAATACAGAAGGCTAGATACAATATCTTTTTATTTTCTTGACCCTTTTTATATTCGTAGTTAAAACTAAAGAAAAAAGCTGGACGAGTCTTTAACCAACATTTCTAGCTACAAACATATATTTTTCACTATCGGGAAATTTTTAATAATAAAAAAACAAGTTTTTTTTTAAAATGAAGTGTTATATATATTTTTTAATATGGATCATTTCAAAAAGAAGCATCAACAGCAAATGAAACTAAAATTGTGAATAATTAGCAAACATTGAGTTAAAATACATTTAAGTGATAAATAATGTGTGATCCATAAGGGGGAGGGAGGAGCCCATTGGCCATTGGACTTATCCAATTGTTGTTTATTAGTTTGTAGCCAAGCGGCAGAGAGTAGCACCGTCTGGTGACAAAATAACACAGCTCTCTAAATGATATGCATTATTACATAGAAGGAGCTGTGAAAAATATCTATACAACAATGTCTACAATATCTACAATTTCACATGTCCCATAATGATAAAAAACGCATTCTCAGATTCCTCGTAGGCTTGAAATGCTCCGTGAACGCATAACCTGAGATTATGATTAACTTTCTTGCCAAAAAGCGCCATGTGAGCCTCAGAAGGAAGTCATAACACTTCTATAAAAGAAATATTCTTAAAGACAAAATGAGGGCCAGACCCTCTGCCTACGGAAGAAAATTTTGGAACAATTTGAAATCCCTAAACGAGTCATCCTTTATTCAGACGCAAAACAATGTACTACCGACAGTGCCCTCAGGATCCAGAACGACAGATGGTTGGCCATAAAGACAGATAATGACCCCCACGTTTTTAAAACCAAGTTTTCTGTAAGCATCATTATCCTTGGGAGCAATGGGAGCAACTCCAGTGTCATGCCTCAATCTTCTGTGAGCCAAAAGAAAGAGGGGGTACTGACAGGTACAGTGAACTCTTGTCTGACCATGTGATACCTTCGATGAAAGCTGAAGCCAATGGTGTCGAGTTCCTGTTTCAACAAGAATCAGCTCTCTCTCAGAAGACTCACAAAACATTTTTGAAGAAAAGAACGTAAATTTTTGAAGCCCCCAGACTCTCCCTTTATGAATCCAATGAATTACTCGTTTTAAGAAGGAGTTAGAGAGGAATATCTCAGCCTAGTTAAAAGTCTGCATTGACTCCTGCAAGGCTTCTAATCATCAAGTACGTGAACAAAGTCTCCCCTGCGGACGTGGTCAAGTCCTCCAAATCCTTTAGCCTCGAATCAAACGAATGATTCGCGAAGATGGTGTGCACATTGAATGTTCTTTTTACTGAATTACATATAACTTCTAAATCAAATTTCAACCCTGTTCTTGCTTCCTTATTTATCAAGATGCGGTTAAATGTGGTCTAGATTTACTTGAATGACCCTGCATATACCATCCAATACATCCACCATTATCAAATTATATTTTACTGTTATGTACGTTACTTCTATACATATTTACCTGTTACCTTAATCATGGGTCTAGATGAACATTTAAATATTAGTATGGAGAGATTATACGTAGATTGCCAAAAAATTTATGGTGATATTGATTTTAACAGGCTAGACATATTCGTACGTTTGTTATTTCATGAGTGTCAAAAAATAAAAAAAAAATAAAAATGTTAATTAGCCACCTCCTAAAAAAAATATGTTAATTAGCCACCTCCTAAAAAAAATATATTAATTAACCACCTCCTAAAAAAAAAAAAAAATTATAATCCAGAGTTGACTTTAAATTTGTTAAAAAAAGTCAAAAAAGAAATTTGATCCTATACTGAAGTTAAATTTCCGAATTGGCTTAAATCATTCACGTTACATCATCAACATATAGGTCAATTAAATGTGGAGTCTCACAAAAGTCACACCCAAATCCAAATATTTTTTCGAAATGGTCCTTGTTAGTTCATCCGATGGCAGATATAAATAGTAAGGGGCGACTGGAAAACCTTGTCCACAACTCTTTCTTAATAAAATGGAGTTCCTCATTTTACCCATCTAACAAAATTATAGAGCTGTTAGCGAGTAAAGCTCTGATAGGATTAAAAAAACGTTTGAGGAGTAACCTTTTAAAAGATCTCATAATGTGGCAGGACGTACAGAGTCAAATGTTTTGCAAAAATCAATTGCAATCAAGGCACCAAACTTGCCACTCCTATCAAGAGACTTAATTGCTGTAGCTATATTTCTTGAAATATCCGTAATTTTTCTATATCTTAGGAAACCTTTTTGTTCATCTTTAATGTTTTGGTATAAAATAGTTTTAATTTCCTTAGTTTAAACACCCGACAATATTTTGTAGTCTTTATTTAAAACTGTGATGGGCATTCAGTTATAGAAATCAGTAACATCACCCTATTTAGGTATAAGAGCTATCCTTGATCTTGTTACAAGGGAACGGGACATTTTTCAAGACTTCGCTGGATTTTCCTACTTAAAAGGTATGGTGCAATTACTTGAGGAGCCAGGAAAAATTCGCCCACATAAGCCATCCAGATCCTGATGTTTGGAATCTGTGAAATCATTCTTCATAAAATTTACAATGTTAGCCTTGATAAATACTTCAACCTTTGAGGGTCTGCTTTTTCTTTGGGAAATTTCAGTCTTTCTCCGCCCAAAATCTCCGTGAACCTTTGGCGGAAATATTGCAATACTTCAGAAGGATTATCGATTGTTCTATTGTTAACCCCCTCTGTCATCATCTTCGTCGTGGGTCTGGGCCGAAAATATCATCAAATTTGTTCCTTCGAGATCAATGCAATATTTTAATCTCATCAAGTCAATAATAAGAAGACATCGTCGTTTTTTATTAACCTTAGCTGATGTTTAGAATTTTTTATTAAATTAGGTTATATTACTTCAGGACATTAAATATGAAATAAATAACGTTCATTTATATTTTGTTTTTTAAACGTAATTGTCCTGTTCCTTTTTATTTAGATGATCTGCATCTTTATTTACACTGTTTGTATTGTAGATAAATTATTAAAGTTAAAATTATTTTAACCAAAAAAAAAAGTAGGATTGTTCCGTTTTTCTACTCAAATAGAACAAAATACTGTTCACATTTAAACCCAGAGTTATTTCAAGTGTAGGACAAATATTAATAATGTTTTTGGGTGATAAGACAGTTTCCATTGATTGTCAAACTAAATGCAATTCTGGGAACGTTAACTGTAATCAATAATATATAAAAGAGGACCACATTATCTTTCCAAGTTTTCTGTATATCCGTTTGGCTTACAAGAACAGTCATATTTTTCACTCAAATCACCGAAATTTTCAGCACTTTGTCCCTCTCAACTGACCTTTTATTAGATCCTCAAGTGTGACCCTTGACGTTGATGTGTGTACGTTTGCACCCCGGTGATTCCTAGAGAAAAAATATAATATATGTATATTCATTTCACCAAAAGATTTCTAGGTTACATTGAGTAATTGTTATAGAATAATGTTTTGTTATGTAATCAGTGTAACTTCATCTAACTAATTAAAGGAGCATTAAAAAAAAGTTTGATTTGTTTGTTTCTTATTCAATTTGGTTTTGCAAGGTTATCATCTCATAAAAAAACTAATGAAAGATTTTGATCCTCAGGCTCAAGTCCATAATCCAAGAGATCCTCGCTTACTTTGGTGTATAAATTGCAACCAGTACAGCGGCAATACATTTGCAAAGGTCTAAAGTAAAAACTGATGATAATAACTAATACATGTGTGTACGTCTAAACTGAACACTCTGAAATTTTAAAAAATAGTTAAATAATTCTGTAATTTTTAAAGTGGTCGACAATTAACCTATCTAACATGAAAGATGAGAGTCTTAGACACATGTCTATTCAATATGGCCTCCCATGTTCTCCACTACCAACTCAGCCTGGACCGGAACTTGCTACATGACTTGGCCATGACTCTGGTCAAGGTTGGCTGAAAGGCATTATTGAGGGGCAGACTTCAGCTGAGGTCCTTGGACTTGTATTGGACTCTGACAGCATCCCATTTAAATGCCCAAACACTACAAGGTCAAGTGGCCAACAATCAGGCCTTTTTCTTAAGCTTGACATTGAGAATCTTCGACCTTGCCAGGCGTTTTTTCCTTGTCTACAGGCTTGAGGGCTTAACGAAGAGTTCTCTGGTAGACCTTAAGGCCAAGATCTTTCTTAACTAGCCGCTCCATGGTCCTTCTGCTGACGATGATATTGCCTCTCTTCTTCTCTACATACTTTTTCACGGCAGTAACCATTTCTTCGGACCTTCGAGGCCTTGACTTAGATCTTGTGGTCGCCTCAGGAGTCCCTTTGGCTACCACACACTGTAAACGTGGTGCAGCTAAAGTTCAGAACCTTTGCAATTTGAGTGGGGGAGTTTTTCCCCGCGCGGAAAGTTCCAAAATTGCGACTCCACGTCTCTCCATATTATCGGCTGTTGTTTCACTGTTGCTATTTAGATTTTGCTGGAGCTTTGTTTATAACTAGTCAAGACCCTTGCCTCGAAGTATCAACTGGTTTCAACTCAATAAAATTATGAATATGTGCATGGCGTAAAATTTGAAGGAGTGTTCAGTTTTAGACGCGCACACCTGTATATATCATGAATCAGGGTTTGTAGTCGCTATTATAGAAACATCATAAGAATCAACAGCTAGTTAATAACTAGTGAATTGTGACTCAATCATCAAAAATAGTTATCATTGCAAACATTCGATGATACTTCGTAAGTGTAATAGTAAATAAAAGGACACGATGATAGGGCCAAATTTATCATAATGACTGAAGGGGCTGAAAACCTAGAGCCCTACGCTCCACTTAGTACAAAAAGTGCTTAATTGGTCCAGCGTCTCCGAAAACTCTGAAGGGAATTGCAAAAAACCCCTCCAGCATTATTCTCCCCTACACTATGTGGACCCTGGAGGCCGTTGAATCTGACCCTACGCCTTGGAGTTGACATATTGTCTTATGCCAAAAGAACTTGACATAATAATTAATATCTTACCTCTTCTTCAATTATAAATCGAATCATCTCAACTGAAAACATCAGGATATTGTTAATAACTAAATAAAAGGAAAAACAACGTGGATGTACTAAGGTTTTAAACAAAAAACAGTACGTTCTCCATCTCTATGATTCTCCCTACTTAGGTTCTCTATTATTTTACAAACTGTAAACTTTCTCAATGATAAAGACGGGGGCTGAAGGGATCAGGGGGTAGTTGGTCGGGGGGTTAAGGACGAAGGGTAGTTAAAAGGGGGGGAAGTTGGAGGTAGGAGCCCTATTTCTAGTAAACTACGAAGCTATTCGATACTTTTGGTCTGTTCCTAAAAGAACAGGAATACAATTTTGTTGATCCCTCGTCGGTTCTATAATATATGTATTGGGCATTTTATTATTTAAAAAAAAGAAAAAGTTTGACCATTATTTCCAATTACTGTAACACTTTTATATTAGAGTATCGAATAAAATATTATGTAGATTTTAATAATATACCATTCATTTTAAAAATGATGAAGAAATAATATGACAGCTTGATTAACTTATTTGGCTAAACACCAGATGATTTTTCAATTTCTTCTCGGAAGACAGATTTCGTGATACTATTAAGGTAACGCCGTCCTGAATAATGAATAATTATACAATGGATAAGATTTTTTTTTTGGAATTTATATTTTCCCGTCAACTCCATTTTTCTTCATATCAGCCTTCTTCCCCTCCTCACAACAATCACCATCATTTAATTATCATTACAAAAAAAAAAATCATACAAGAATAAATAGTTGTTATTCTAGTGAAACAGGATTAACTTAGCAAAAGCAAGTGCATGCATTTCTTCCTCAACCCATTCTGTTATTATTGAACTGTTTAACTAGACTCCGTGGATTTATTTCGTTAAACATTAAAAGAAACTACGTAATAAGTGATTCTATCTCATTAGTTCATTGTTTTTCCTTCAATAGTCGAGAGTAAGTCGAGAATTATTATCACTTGAGAGACGTAATCACAAATCAAAGAAGGGAGTTCCTGGTTCTTGTGCTTCAGAGCGTACATTAAAAGTTGCAATTTGGAGATTAGCCACTCAGTTTTCCACTCTTCCTTATAGTGTGAGCACCTTATAATGAGCTAATCCGAGGGGGACTCAATCTTGCATAAAAGTTTCTCAACACTTCTTCCTCACCCATTCTATGGGTTGTGGCAATTTTTAATATATTGGTAAAATAATTGAAAAGGGGTATCAAATTCTTTTTTGTAAAAATAACAAATTTTTTCCTTTGGATCTTCCCAGGACTTATTTGTAAGAATACAACACGTACCTCAAGATGTACCTCAGCCATTTTTGACCTGTGCCAGTGAATGGTTTCGTCAAAATGACGTTTGGATATGCATATTTTATGCTGTCGCTAATGCCAAGCCATTCAAACCTTTGCCTTACGATTGATGAAGGGTTTTCTTTTTACGACCAATAATAACAGTCGACTCTTGCATTATTAATTTTTTTAGGAATGACTTTTAAGGTAATGAATGCAGGGATTGGAGGACTACAGTTCAGTCGAGGATTATAATTAAGTGGTTCGTTTGAACTTAGTAGAAAGAGAACATTATGAATAATAGAGTTCCATACTGAGTAAATTTTCCTCCAATGATCACCCTATCTTTTTTACCAATCCAACATTTCCGATGAACCCATACAGATCTGTTCAGCAAATTGAAAACAATCTGTTGTAAGAATTTTGATATGATTTTGATTCCCCAAAAATTACCAGAGCTTCTGAGGCGTTTTAACCGCAAGAGATTCAGGGCCTTCGACATACCCTCTATGTGTGTAGAACCAAGATCACAGTGAGTTGTTGGAGCATTAGTCCTCGACCTTAAAACGTGTGCTTTTGCATGCCCACATAATAAATCTTCCCTTAATTTAAATATACTCTCACATATCATCTTTGAAACAGGAAGGTATCTCAGTGGATAGAATATTTTTGGTTTTGGGGGATATTTATAGATTCTTTCTCATATATGCACTCTCCTCCCTTGATTAACAACGATTCTAAATTCAGCCCCTAATCCCAGAGGTACTACCCTCTTCTATTTATCTCTCTTTATTTACTTTTCTGTTTGCCTTTATTTTCTCTCCTTGCTAGGGCAGTCTAAATGTTTATGTCTATGTCTATGTTTCTTATGAGATCAATTGAAAAAATGAGTTTTATTCTTGAAATATTATCGTGGCCTTATCTCAAATTGAAACCAATATAGAGCGTTTTTGGGGAAGTTTTTTTAAATAAAATTCAGACGTTCAACTATGCAATGAGATACTTTTAAACTTCTTGAATATATTTGTCCTGAACCTATAAACTCCTAAAAAGAAGCACATATTTTTAACTTTCACAAAAATAAATCGAAATATAAGCAAGACCTAGTCAGCTTTAAAATATACATTAAAATAATGTATCCCTATAATTAACACTGAGGTCTAAAAACAGCTTTGAACCTTAAAAATAGCCAAAAATAACAAAATATATGTCCTTTTTTTTGAAGCACGAGACTAGGAAAGAAAAATGAGGCCATATTTGGAATCAGGGGATCAAACTCTATTAAACTGAGCATATACAACTTTTGTACCATTTTTAGGCTGGACAGTGTTATTAT
>NW_027294019.1:0-526 GCF_016086655.4 Lepeophtheirus salmonis | reverse complement strand
ATGATAACTTTAACCTCAGTGAAATAATTGAAGACCTTTTTATGTGTTATTTCATAATCTAAAATGACAGATTGAAAAAAGAGACTGTTGAAACAAATACTTCATGTAAAAAATGAAAGAAAATCAATCTACAAAGCCAAAACTAAGATTAATATATTTTGTTTCACATTCAATCCCTTATTGTTTGATCTTGTATAAAGTGATTATTGGGTTTTTCATTAATGTAAATCTAAGTAAAGGGTTCGGAAGCAAAACGTGGAGTGAATGACAGATTTGAGAAAAATGGCGATAATTTACTTTTTTGATAAATCATTTTGCAGTTTTTTTTTATTACAAAACTTGGAGACACAGCCTTTGTGAACATATTGGCTCAATATGGCAGCCCACAGCAGCAATCAGAGCGTCCAGACGATGGTGGAAATCGTTACAAGAGTTGATGATGAACTTCTCGGACAAGTTGTTCCACCTCTTCATAATAGCGGCCTTCAGGGAGTCCACGTTCGGGTGAGATGTCTGGTTAGTCTCC
>NW_027294018.1:0-2444 GCF_016086655.4 Lepeophtheirus salmonis | reverse complement strand
AATTTGATGTATATATTAATTATATTTAATTAGAGTGGTCTTCAAAGGCAAATAAGACATAAAATTATATTCGCCTTAGATTATTTCTCTAAATTTAAAGATATAACTATATACAATGCTTATTTGATAATCACAACGGTCAATTAATGCTTCATTGTTTATAAAAATAATTGGATATTTTGTAAATGAGCTCTGTACAATATGTGCAAATAAATAATGAAGGACTAATTAGAAAATAAACTGTTAATAATTTATCATATTTTTTTTGTGCATAATTCACAAATTATTAATAAAAACTGTATATTTTTTTGTCAAAGTTCTTTGAACACTATCATATTGAGTGTATAGTTTACAATTTTACGCGCACGTCATATTTTCTCTTTGTACTCGAGTGGAGAAAACCTAAGGAGATGGATTTAAATTCAATCATTTAAACCTTTTTGTTATAAGATAAGAACGCTAATTATGTATTATTGGAGTGAGAGGAGAGAGACTTCAACTCCTTCGAGTTATTCGGTCAATTACCAATTCGGAGGACCTTATAGAGTTGAAAGATATCCGTGAAGTCTGAAAATAGTTATATTATCATAATAGATACAAGTGTCTTAAATAATGAGAATTGTTGTCCTCCGGCAAAATCCATCAGTCGACGCATAAAAAGTACAAAAATAATGAGACATTTTTTTTTCTACTTCAAGATCCTTCAAAATGATAATGTCCGAATAACTAGAAAAGTTGCAATCCCACTCCTACACTAATATATTCATTTTATTTCATTATTATTAAAAGGTTGAGAGGATTTTAACTCTCCACTTACGCTGTCTCCAAATTTCAAATGCAGGATGCAACAAATAATGCCAAATTATTTTTAATATAGTGCATTAAATAATTAATAGCCATTATTGGCGTTTTCGAAAATCAACCAAAAGTAGGATACTGTGAGGATTTAGGCCTCTCTCATTAACCAAGGATAATGAAATAAATGGACTGTATTTACTTACTCTATAATGAAACACTATGAGAATACGACTTTTTCTGTCTCTGTGTCATTGCATATCCTACTCAATTTCGACTGAAATTGATAGACCCCCAGGTAGTAAGGCTGTAGATCTTTCCAGAAGTATCACTACTTAAGCGAAATTGTAACTTCAGATAAACAATAAGTTAATATCTGTAACATCTACCTTGTATTGCCAAACTATGTCCCAGATTACTTTATAATTTGTGGGGTGTTTAAAGGTAATTTGTTTTCACAACATTATTGGGTTCTTTAGTAAAAAAAATTGATTAAAAAAAATTCCCTATGTTTCTCCCTGTATTCGTAACTCAGGGCTGGAATAGACAGACAAGATTGTAAGGTTTTCCGACCCCCAAGATAGTTTTACCATGTTTTATAATATTGATATTTTAGATTTAACTTCATTGAATTGTAGTAGCCACTCATAAGTTCAGTTACATATTTATTGTCTAAACCCATTAAATGAAGCGTAACTTATATTTCTCTAGTTGTAATAGTTAGATCATTTATCTGCAACGTTCATTCGCAAAACGTTGCGAGGATCATTAATACCCAACCTTTTAGTAGTCTCTTGTTTTAGCAGAGAGGTATTAGAAACAGTCGAGTAGTGTTCTTACCTTGACGACTTTTTTGTTAAATGGGTTCACTAAATACCACATAATAGTGTTAGAAATACTTATGTATTCAATAATATTGGTGTGATTAGAACAAGGTGGCTGGGAGGGAGTTCATATTCCAACAAGACTCAGCGCCCGCACACATCACCATGAGGACCACTAACCTCTTCAACTCTCACGACATCACTTTCTGGGATCGCAACACCTGGCCTCAATCCATGTGATTACTACTGGTAGGGGAAGTTGGAGAGGGAGGCGTGCAAGGTCAGCCACAAGCGCATCGCGGCCCTGAAGGGCTCCATTACGAGGGAGTGGAATGCTGTCGATTCCGCGGAAGTCATCAGGGCATGCAAATCCTTTAGGAGCATGATGGAGAAGATGGTGGCTGCTGAGGGAGGACATGTTGAATAAACTTATTGTTTAATATCATGTCTAACTTTTTCATATTAACAAATACACTCCAAATTCCATTTTTATCAAGCAGGTTGAATTTTAAGATAGTTCCAATTTATCGTGGACACCCTGTATAGTCACTTTGGATTATAAAGAAAAGTAATTCTTTTTAACATCAATTAAATTGTGAATTACAATGATCTGTTTTTACATTCTTTGTGGAGTTATTTTTTAACATTAAATATTTATTTTCGTTATACTGATTATAAATATAATTCTTTTTATCTAAATCATATTAGTCTTCAACGTTTTTAGTAGTATGATTTCTAGAACCCATTAAAAATAGAATGGTATCTCGTCCCATGATGGCAATGAAAAAGATCACAATTCCTTTTACAGTAATGCCTATTCCATAT
>NW_027294017.1:0-373 GCF_016086655.4 Lepeophtheirus salmonis | reverse complement strand
TAAGAAGAAGGCAAGAGCAAACCTTGTGCTGTCTCAAAGATATTTTTCAGATCGTAGGAATTAAAGCTAGAGAGATACAACATATTTATTAAAAGAAAGAAAAAGTATGTTTGTATTGGAATAATGCAAAAAATAATGTACAATCTGCTGCACAAGTTATACACTGTACAAAAACCCAACTTATACACAACATTACATTTCTACAATGAAGAGAGGATGTCGCGCCTCGTTTTAGTATTATCTAATTTAATTCACTGGGAAAGGAAGCGTATAAGCAGAAAAAGTAGCTGCAATTCTAAAATATATAAATATCAGAAGTAAAAAAATGTTCTTAACTCATTGTCTTAATTTCTGCTATTAGTAGAGATGTAAA
>NW_027294016.1:0-480 GCF_016086655.4 Lepeophtheirus salmonis | reverse complement strand
AAAATTAGACTCTTGATAGGAAGATCTATTCTGCAATAATTTTATTAACTGTTTCGCAAAACACCATATACTTAATGTAATACATGATGATGAAGAAAACCAGATACAAAGAAGGTATTGTACAATAAGTTAACATATATTTCCAACATTGCTATTCTGAAGTTGAGTACAATAAAAAAAAGTTAAGAGTCACTGCTTAATAAACTATTTCATAAAACATAAATTTTAGCAATCTTTCTACAAAACTATCATTCATTGGCATTCCAGATCATAGAACTTTAATGTTTCATTATGAAAATTTGAGACCTTCCTTCTGATTCATTTTGAACTTTATTCATTCTCCCATTGTGTTCCAGAAAATTTACCAAACTTGAGTATTTGACGTTATTTATCATTAAATTTGGACTATTTGGAAAGCTCTTCAATAATTTACTTTCATTTTTTGTTAAAGATTTAGGGGGTACCGTATTTCCACCATTC
>NW_027294015.1:0-1872 GCF_016086655.4 Lepeophtheirus salmonis | reverse complement strand
TAGTTAGATATATTATTATAGACTATTATGTATTTTTACATAGAATACAATATTTTAAGGACTCATTTTGTGTCAATTATAGTCATATTTTGTGTCCAAGTTAGGATTCTGTGCATGATCAAATAAGCTTCATCAATTTCTCTTTCTTTTATTCTGACAATCAATTTAAGATACTTAAAGTACAATTTGCAGCGGCTCCAAAGGGTAATTCATAAAAGTTTATTGGAAGATATTGACAATTATTCGTCGAAGAATACAAATGTAACACACTCAATTGGGAGGAAAAATTATTCTAGCAATGATGACCACATATGTATTACTACCTGAACTTAGTAGCTTTGTCCTTCACATGTTTTAAATAAGATTGATTTGAATGAATTTTGTTTTGTTTATGTTATTTAAAGAAAAAAATAGTATAAGTATTTTGTGTGGTTGATTTATAATTTTGATTAGTACAATAATCATTAGCTACTTTTTTATTGACCAAACGCCAGGGCCATCTGTAAGTTACGTTATTGTACAATATTATATATCAATTATAAATTCTTGTCGTAAAGGTGAGTTACATGGCAAACCAATTGATTTCTTATTTTAAATATTCAAAGTCTGATGCAAATCTTAAATTATTACGTTTTGGTTTCTCTCATTCGATTAAAGAAATATTCTTTATACTTAATTGTTGATACAAGTTTGCAAAAACATTTATTGACATCATATACCCAAATTCTTCTGTCTTTAAATCATTTTTTTTCAAATTATGATTCAACATTTCCAGCATTCTTATTGAATTGTTTTTTAAAGCCAAGAATAAAAAAGTTTTCTGAAAGTAGATCTAAAGTTATTAATTAATTCAGCGTTGATGGCCACATATTTAATACTACTTCAATCCGCCGGCTTTGTCCTTCATACGTTTTTAATAAGATTGATTATAGGAAACTTTGTATTATATAATGAAAAAAATAGTATAATTATTTTGTGTGGTTGATTTTATTTTTTATTAGTACACTAAACATAAACTACTTTGTTATGCAACAAACGCCTGGGCAGTCTGTAAATTTAGTTATCATACAATTTTATCAATACTCTTATATTTTACTATAACAATTGTTGTTGTACAAACTTTTTGGTTTTATACATCTCATCAACCAAGACTTGGGCTTCGGATGAAAAAATAATAATATTGTTAAGCTATGTGAGACTGAACATTTTTTAAATTTATGATCAGGACTTTCTTTCCTGCCCTGTTTTACCGATAATTTCTTCTTCTAAAAAAAAAAGAAACATTAGAGGCCTAGTGATCTTATTTTCAAAGCTAAACACCATATAACTGTATGTGACGACTCCCCAAAAACGTATTCAATAGCAAAAAAAAGTAGATTATGCTTAGTGCAATGCCCTAAGTGACTAAAATGCCAAAAATCAACTTAATCCATCATGCCTATTTGATCGTAGAGAGACATAAATATATATAAGATATGTGCATATATCCATGTGCTGGGTTTGGGTCTGAAAATCTTAAACTGGTCTGAGACCACTATGATTTTTAGTGAACCACACTTATTTGCTCCTTAAAAGATGTTCGGTCTAGATCGGTCCCAAATACAAATTTGGGACTGATCCATCTTTCAAAAATCCGTAAATTATTTTATTCATATTTGTTTTGACTTCATTTGTAACCACTCTTGATATAATTTTGCAAGTTTTGCGTTACATTTTTATTGCCCGCAAATGACTTAAATCTTGTCCAATTCCCGTTTTGCAGTAAAAGTACTATTTTGCCTTTTGTAACTTAATTTTAAAAAATCGACCTATACCAGGGATGTCCAACCTGTGGCCCGCAAGTTGCATTGTGGGTCTCTTAATGTTGAAGTG
>NW_027294014.1:0-595 GCF_016086655.4 Lepeophtheirus salmonis | reverse complement strand
CTTTAAAATATTATGCGTCTAATAAGAACAAATAAATAAAACAATTATATACAATTTTCTAACATTAAATAATATATATATGTATATACTTATATATTAATTTTAATTCTTTTTTGCCAATAATGAAGGTGAAAAAGTTTACATTCATTTTGTTAAAAATGTAGGTTTTTAGAATTTTGTCATGGGGCATTTGTGAGCCAAGCTTTAGAAAATGCGAACTTCAACAACATAATAAAGTCGTATTCACAATAATAATTTGAAGCTTTATTCAAAGAATATAGTTGAGCTAATTCCTGATGTTTTTAATTTTATATTTGATATGTAGATGATGCATCTCCTGCAATTTCCAGTCCATATTGATAGTCATTAAAATGTAAAATTTATGTAACTTTATACTTGAAGCTATTCCTTCTAGCTACATCATCGTTACTCCCAAGTCAATGGAGTTCCAAAGTAAATTATTTATATTATCTTCTTGTCTTAGACAAAACTACGAAATCTCTGCAGTAAAAATCTAGTTTCTTCATTCTGATGAACCAAAACGATTGATTACTACGTCGAGCACTTCAATTTAGTCTCAATGGTATGGATTGAT
>NW_027294013.1:0-798 GCF_016086655.4 Lepeophtheirus salmonis | reverse complement strand
CTGATATTATTATAATATCTGGCATGAGATGCAGTTGATAATCACTTTTGCTTACCAGAATGCTATTCTTCATTTTCCAAGTTTGATAGTCCATCTTACATCCAAAAAGGGGCGTTTCACAACTGATAAAAAAAAGAACCATAATGAAATAGATTTTAATATAAAGCGTACATATGGTTGAGTGCATAGTTTAAAATAGACATAACATATACTTTATAAAGCTTCTTCATCAGCTTCATATTTCTCGTTTTAAAACTTCTTTTAATAAACCCAAGTGCTCCGTTTGCTTTTTTCACAATATTGTATATGTGAGTGCTGAATTTCCTATAAGAAGATGTCAGCAACCAAGATCCTTAAAGACACCCATATTCTTCATCCCTCTAAGGTCAACAACGCCGCCCCTAAAAATAATAAAGGAGCTCTTCTTTAACTAAACTTCTTCAAGAAGAAAGCAAAGATCCCATATGACCCGACAAAAAGACCTATTGAGGGAGGAAATGGCTTTTAGAACAGCTGATTCTGTAAACAAAATCTTGAATAGGCAAGGACAGTTATCTGGGAGTGGTTGATCAATGTAGGGAGTCTCAGAATCTGTTGAGTAAACTGAATGAAAGCAGTCGTTTAAAAGATTTGCTATGCTATGCAATGGTCATTCAAGTACCGTCATCCAATTAAAATTCGTAAAAATCATATTGAGCTACCCAAAAGTTAGCTTACAATTTATCTTCCAATTAATGTCTACTAAAAGACAACTAATTTTAACAACATTCGAGTAAGACCGAACCTGGTAGGGACATG
>NW_027294012.1:0-564 GCF_016086655.4 Lepeophtheirus salmonis | reverse complement strand
AGTTATTATTTTAATAGGTAATATTTCAGCATATAACTGACATAAACCCTTCAATTTTCACTTACATACTTGAAATGACTCCTATTCACTTCATTTAATGTCATAAAAAATCAATGAAGATAAGGGCTAAGAAAAATTATTTATAGTCTAGAACAGGGTCAACAATTATTTTTTACTTTGGACCTGATAACTGTAAGAATAAAGAGCTTAGGCCAGAACGGAAGCTCAAAATAAGATGACAAAGTTAATTTAAAACTCTATGTTAATTATGTGCAATGAACAAAAAAAAATAACATGTTTATTTTCTAAAAAGTTATCAAATGAGAGACGTTACCAAAAAGATAGTTACATCAAACATGGTCTGCACTGACCCAAATCTTACAAACTAAGCAATAATAAAAGTTCGTGGGATTTGTGAAACTGACGTTTGGCTTTCAAGATAGCATCAACGTTTGGTTAGGATTTATTTCGTACAATCAAGATAATTAATTCGTTTCAAATGTTCATCCGTCAATCGCGTTCAACCTGCTGACTAAACATGATTCATTTTGAAAATGTTTGCAA
>NW_027294011.1:0-711 GCF_016086655.4 Lepeophtheirus salmonis | reverse complement strand
GATTAAATCACTGTACCGACAATATCTTTGAATAGTTCAAAATCATCTCTGGATTAGACGTCAATTTTCAGAAGTCAAAAATTATGACAAACTCCTCGAGTAGACTAGACTTTCAAAAATTAGAAATTGTAGAAGTAATTAAAATACTGAGATCGTTTGTTGCACTAGAAAGAAGGGATAAGCATGCAAATTGGGGGAAAAAATGAAAACAGTTTAGTCAACACAATGTCTAAGTACAGGGTTTTCTGAACGATTAGCAAAAAAAGTGGATATAAGCCAACATTTTATATTTCCTAATGAACATTTTATATTTTATTTTCTTTCAGAGATTTTTTGAAGACTCTTTTATTTTTCTTGACGAATTTTTGAGGAGGGCTACTGAAGATGAAATTGGAGGAGAAGACTGGGCAAAACTTAGAGATAATGAAAGGCAAAGGTTGTTCCTTAAGTTGTTCCAAATCATAAAGGACAAGGGTATGTTGTGGTCAGAAAACGATGGAATTAATTATGAATTTTCAATATGAAAGACTCGTAACTCGACTAGAATTCGTCGTCAAATCGACAAGGTTCAGATATTAATAGACTCCATGCTAAAAACTCACTAACTCACGTACCCAAAAACTCGCGACTTGACTTGGAGTTGTAATATATTGAATTTTACTTTTGAGACTTCACTCGTGCTTATCTCTCAATAATTCAAATTATTAATGG
>NW_027294010.1:0-754 GCF_016086655.4 Lepeophtheirus salmonis | reverse complement strand
TTAGTATTTGCTGTTAATCGGTCAAAAGCAATCTCTTTCTATGTTTAAAATTATATTTGAAAATTTGGTCAAATGTAATTAAACAGAAAAACCTAGATAGAGATGAATATGTATTTTTTAGATAAAATTTTCTACATCCTCCTATGTAATTTGTCATTTTGTTTTTTATCATACAACTTGCAAAATTAAAGGTCAATTTTAGGCCTAATTTTACCTCCCTGTAACATAATTCTATGATGTTCTTATAAACTTGATTATATATTAGACTTACATTTACCTCCAAAAAGATACCCTGATAAAAAAAGTTTTTACAGGTGGATTTTCTCTCGGAAAATTTAATTCAAGAATCTTCATACGCTGTTCTATAATCAACTAGAATCCAAATTCTCTATTTTTATTTTGTTACCAGTTATAAAAATAGAGCAATTTTCAAATAATAAAAGATAAAATCAGCATTTTTTTCTCAAAAAAGTTCAAAATGAGCAATTTTTTGAGAAATTGAGCGATCTTTGACAAATACTAAGTCTATTCATAATCTTTTTGCTCTCAGGGTCCAAAATTAATAAGATTGATTGTGGGAGCACCGTAATTGAGAATTGTTTTTATCTATGGGTCAATTCTCACAGAAGGGAAAATACTTTTATCTTTTAACAAGATAGTCCTCTAACATGTCCAATTTATAAAAAATGAAAATAACCTGTCAATCTTTAATTAATCTTCTTCTGATTCATTGCAAATGTCAAATTGATTTATT
>NW_027294009.1:0-678 GCF_016086655.4 Lepeophtheirus salmonis | reverse complement strand
ATCCCACCAAAATCCTATAACAGGCAGCTTAAATTAACAAAGGTGTTAATGAAGGTCCATGCACAAATGATTAAAATAATTCTTATGCCCCTGATGGATGTAATTAGTTATGACAATCATTAGGATTTTGAGGTCATTGTTTTTTTTAGTAGTAAACTGAACTATGTTTTTCCTTTTCCCGAGATATCGCCATTAGTATTTAATTCGCAAGAAACTAACACCTTTTTTACTACATATAACTAGGCTCGTGGTTTCTAGACAAATACTTATAGAAATAGCTTTTTGATAGCTGAAAGTCATAGCTCTAACTTAAAAACGCTTTTCATCGTTATCAATTTGAAAAAAAGCTGTGAAAATGAGTTTTATACCATCTTGAGGAGCACAAGCTCTAATCACGCAACATTATTATGGTGAAAAACATAATTTTTCATCATAAATTCCACTTTGTGAACTTATATGAACTTTGTACAATTATAAATCTATAATATTTGGAGTAGTTGTAATTTTATATCAACATCACGTGTTATGTTAAGCAACCCTTCCATTTTGGTATAATATTTTAATCTTTAAGAAATGTTTTTGGGTAAAAAATGATGACTTAATGTATACAGCTCAAAATCAAAGTAGATAATGGTGATGGGTTTTTAAACTCCAAAATATTATTAAACTAATTATTTG
>NW_027294008.1:0-1089 GCF_016086655.4 Lepeophtheirus salmonis | reverse complement strand
CTGTACGTGTGAGTACTACATTTTGATAAAAGTTTGACCGAAATCTCTAATTTTTTCAGTATTCCTGATTACAAACAAAATAACTGAAAAAACAACAACTTCTATTTAACTTCATTAGGAGATATAATTTATATGAATGACCAAAAATTTCAACTGATTACTTTGTATCCTTTCAGAAAATATCTCAAATTCATCCTGTACGTGTGAGTACTACATTTTGATAAAATTTTGTTCACTGATAGGAAACTAATCAATAATTCAAAGTCAATAAATCCACAAAATGTACTTTATTAAACTTTTTTTTCTACTTCTTTCAATTTTTTTAAAATAGTGATCATATGAACATTTGAATCAGTGGAATCGTTAATTATGTTCTGTCTCAAATTTGGGATTTATAAAAAAAAAGATTTTGTAAAAGTTTTTTAAAAAGTCCCATACGTTATATAATTCCCACCCCCTCCCTTCTTGCAAATACATTGAGGCCGGTGATTGAATCAACTATGTTTTTCTAGTATAATTAGTCAGTAGATTAGTCTTTTTTTCAGTGATGACTGAGGATAAAAGAACACAGTAATTTAATTTCATAATAGAAACAATAAGCATACAGAAATCACACGGCGTATATATTGATAAATCATTCGAAAAATGATTAATGAAATAGTGAAAATACATCAAGAAAATGGAAACTAAGAAAAAATCAAATTCAACAGGTTCTAACGAGTCACACTACCCTGTGGCTAGTAAAAACCAGTTGGGCTAGTGCAAGGTTTTCTTTATTTACCATGTTTTCTTGGTAATACAGTACATTAACCCATGAGTACTGATAAGGGGGGGGGGGGTTTAAACATTAAATATCTCTATGAATATATATTTTTTTGATTTATTTCTTTTTCTACGACGTACATGATGATCTAGATAATATCATATTTTATTCTTCTATAGATAGCAAGTTCTTTTAACATTGACATTTGCAGCTTGTATTCATGTAATACATCCTTTAATTCAGGACTTAAGGCTCACTCAACCTCTTGAAAGGGAGTGCTGTTTTCTTTAGTTAGATTCAATACATAGAAGTAAAATGAAGAAAAT
>NW_027294007.1:0-2910 GCF_016086655.4 Lepeophtheirus salmonis | reverse complement strand
TAATTGTAACATCAAGCCCAAAGTATGTAGTAGGGCGTACAACCCTAGATCGTCTTCCGATTTTTACTAAGTTCAGCCATCGGCAAATACTAATTACCTCCAACATAGCTTTTTTAATCGAAATATACGGATATGGAACTGTCTCCCAAAGAGGTGAGAAGAACGTCTTCACTTTACGGTTTTAAGAGACCTTTAAAAGTTAATCCACATCTTTTTTAGGAATCTCAGGTGTAATTATATTTTGTTTTTCATTTTTGCATTTATCATTAAATTATATCAAATAATTTTGATAATCTTTTGAAACCACAATTCCCCTTCTTATTTTATCTAATATTATTCATATTATATTATTTAATTCTACCACATTATATAATTTCATTTCACCGTATCATTTCATTAGATTTTATCATACTGTTTTATTATATTTTATCATTAGTCGACAATATTGGGCTTTTTTTAGACACTAGTCGAAACCAAACAAATATAAAAATAACCAACAAGCTTGAAAAGCCTGTTTCACCAAGGTATGTTGATGGAAAAAGAAGAATCAAGTACAATTATCTCTCGATTCATGCATGGGCAATCTGAAATTATATAAAATAAACTTTCTTAAGTTGACTTAGAGTTAGAATTATATGAATTAGAAAATATCGATATTAAAACGGTAATACAACATAAGGGCATTTGGTATCATGCGACAACTTTTTAAAAGAACTTAGCCAATCCTAGACGAATTGTCATGTGACCCTGTTTGGAGTTTGAGCCACAGGTTGGAAACTGCTGATAGTAGATTTTTTCTACTACTGCCTTGGCATACCAAACTGCCAATAATAGTCCCTCGTCGCCTCAATAAGATTATTATATGACTATGGTCACCTCAATGTATTTCTTTCTCTATTGTTGGTACCAACTGAAAGGGAGGTAAATTAAAAAATTTGAGCCGTCTATTTGTGAAGTCGGGGACTTTTCAGTCCATATGTTATATTTAAGTATAATAAATAAATTTAAATAAGTGATTGTATTACGCTGTTGATTATCTTTGAGGCTAACACCCCTGCTTTAAGCTATCAGAAAGGAAAGTTTGGTTTTTGTATATGGAGGATACTAGTAATATCAGACTTTTAATAAATTTGTTAATAATTACACTATATAAAAGGATCATTTTACACTAAAGCGCCCTTTACAATAAAACATAAAAGTCATAGTCAAAAAGTTAAACATTCATATTATAAATCTAAATACCTCGTGAATAATCATTGAAATCACTAACAAGAGTTAATTAGTATTTGAATATTCTACTTGAGAAAAATAAGGATTTTTAAGGAGTGTTTTTAAGAGAAGCTTTTTATTTTGATTTTGGACTCGAATTTTATAATCTTTAAATGATCATATTTCTGTCTTTAAAAAAATACATAGGCTTGAAATTTTGCATAGAAACATAATAAACTTGCATTAAATATGCTTTAAAAATTGTTTTAAAATCATTAAAGCATACTGAGACAATATTGCTATGCCAAAAAGAATATTACATAATGTCATGAGATATTAACAATATGAAGGTAAATTCATTTTTATTAATAAAAAAGAGTTATATTAGGAAATTATTCATCCTTAAAAAATTAATGTTGACATCGATTACCTATTTCGTGCATAATACATGTTTTCAATTAATTTTTCAAACATTCATATTTAAAATCCTCATATCGTTCCGACTTGAAGTATCACAAAGTAAACAACAATTTTTTTTTACAACTTCTTAAAATATTGCCTCAAGATATCATCATACGAGTAAGTTGTTTGCTTTATAAGCTAAGAGTCGATTTTAAAAATTATTTTTATATTCCTCCGCTTAAGGACATGCAAAACAAGAAAACGTCTCCAAAAAATTAAATAGTTTGAAATAACCGATGTAATTATTATTTTTACATATTTTTCATATATTGTATCTGATTATTGGAAAGAATATTTTCCAAGAAATAATATTATGTACATTTGAAAAGTTGAAGCTTGTTACTTTTTGTAATAATAGTTTTATTTTATTTTATTTTTTAAATAATGGATTTGAAACGCAGGAAGATGTCAGAATAGCTAAGTCTTTTATTTGTTTATTATAACATTCAAAAATAATAATCATAAGCAAGGTCAAAATCTATTGTGGATGTCATGTTAAAACAAGAAGAAAATTGGTAACCCTAACAATTTGAGGAATGTTTTGGAGGAGAGAAAGAATAATGCTCAAAAGGTGACTACAAAGTAACTAGAAATACTTTTTTTGTATTTCTAGTTACATTGGATGACAATATATAAGGTGTGTCGATAAGCAACTTGCAAGGCAGTCTGGTTGACGTTAGCTGACAACTTTTTTTTATGACGTCACTACGGACCCAAGTTCAGTGTTACTCACTTCTGATAAGTATTAATTAATTATAAGCATAGATAAATACTATAATTAGAAGGAGGATAAAAAAAGTTGTGAAGTGCGTGGAAATACATTTAATTCATAGTTATTTGGATGGATCTTTCATACGAAGGATTCGGATATATTCATCCGCATCCACCCATTCTTTCCCGTTCTAAGAATTCATATTTTTTCTCATTTGGATATCCAATAGGCAATACGTCTTCTGATCCTCTCTTCAACTTCATGTTATAGGGATATCACCTCTTAGTCTTTGTGCCTCCCTCAGTGGATATCATCTAATTTAATGGAAGAATACTGCAATATGCAAATACGCTTCACATCAAGGTCTATGATAGGGGCTTCTGACCTCGTGAATCATTGCCTCTATGCTCAATAATACGTAAATTCTTCAAGATCGATTCATTCTCTCCTTAACTTAACTCTTCTTCGTTTTCTACTCTAAGAAAACTATTTCATTGATAAATGTCCTTGAGGTATATAATACAGAA
>NW_027294006.1:0-2383 GCF_016086655.4 Lepeophtheirus salmonis | reverse complement strand
GCACGCTTTTGTATTCTTACCAAAATTATCACCCTTACTTATGATCAAGTATATAAATCTGGTGTGTTTTTTAACTGATCAATTTATTTATAATTGGTAGTATGAAGAAGGAATTTAATTTTCCTTAGCCCTTGTCATCATTATTTAATTCGTGAGTAGAGAAAATCCTTTGCTATATAGATTAAATCATATTCAAAACCTTTTTGAACGTCTGTGTGTGCTCATAAAAGACGGAGCATAAACCTGAGGATATTTTCAGAGTTTAATTGTAAGTCCTCGTTGGACTCAGAGTAGAATTGGAGATCATCATCGGAGTAATTCTAGCAAATGTCCTTATTTATATCCTTTTTTCCTTCCTCTTTTGTCACAGCTGATTGTAGCTGATCTAATGAATCGTCATGAGCATTCAAGGTGACTATATATTGTATATTTAATAGTATGAGTCTGTCTGTTCCACGGACGCATAGGGCGGGTATGCATTATTACACTAAATGGTGGTGGTCATATAGTTTAAAAAATCAAATAAATAATGTTATTCATAACTTATGTTTGTCTATTTGAATCGAATTTTAAAGTACCTAATTTATTCCAGAACAATAATTAAAAAACCCAAGAACGAAAAAAAAATTGGTAGTCTCCTTGGTATGATAAAAAAGAAGGTTACGTTCGACAGAATTATTCCTAAACAGATATTGTGTATGGCGATAGTCCCACAGTTACGCATGCTTAGAAGACAAACCAACAAATTGCAATTATACCAAATAATCAGTAACAGTAAAACATGGACAGATAGCTACGTAACAATCCTCTCAGTATGTAGCTAAACCAAATTGATGATTAATATTTTTTTGATTTTTTGTTGATGTCTTTTGTTATCATAAATACAAAGTTTATTATAATAAACATTGTAAATTAAACCCTGTTCAACACCATGTCAATAAACTAACCAACTCCTAACTTGCCTTAAGTAAATATTGCTTAATACATGCACCGATACCTCCAAATAATTTAGTATCCTACGTAATATCCAATGCTTATGGGACATAGCCTGTGGCCCATAGGTACTTCAAAATATTAGTTATACAATGTCACTATTTGTCTTTATAGAACAGATTAAATTCTCATAAGTGTCCATTTGAATTGTAGCAATCAATCACGAATTAACTAGCTAATGCAATCTCCCTTCATATTACTACCTAAAAAATTATTGAACAGATTGAATTCTCATAAGTGTTCATGTAAGACGAATGAACTGGCTAATACAATCTTCCCTTCACTTCTTATTTTTAATAGTTGATAGAGCTAGAAGAAAACAAAACTGTTGCTAAGTAGCAAAAATGGAGGAGGAAGATTCAAATGTTTCTTTTTGTAAAATATAACTCAATAAGACTAGTCGTTCTTGTCATATATGAGAGTGTGTCAATAAAAGATTTTTTTTAGCTTCTGTTTACAATTGTACTGGCTATTTTAATGACGTCAAAGAGGAGTCAATTGAGGAGGAAACTAAAATTTATATAACTAATTGTATTAATGCATCATATAATAGTATTTTATTTTCTTATCAGAAAGTGTAAATTTTTTACCCATAATGATTACGGTACTGAAATTAACAAAACAAAACAAAAAAAAAATAGATTAAAATAGTTCAGAACATACATTTTCAAATATATAGTATAGCGAAGAAATCAATAATATATTTGAGAATTAGTGGATATTATTCACTAAATATGAAATGCTCATTTCAAAAACATAAACTAACAATAAGATCTTACCTATCATTTATCTGTATTATAATAAAAATAGAGTTCAATATAATTATCCTGCTAACATAACTGAATATGATGCCTTGAATAAGCCTCTTTGCCTTGACTCTTCTCTTAGAGAGAGATATATAAGTATATATATTAATAATACTAGGGAAATCAAGTTTCCCACTTTTATATAGCATGGAATACTTAGTAATACAAGCCAATTATAGTTATTTAACTAATAATAGGAATGATTTTGAAGTCTCTACTCACCTGACAAGAATTTCAATTACAAAATAGTATTTGAAAGTCCAAAATGTAACCGAATGAATAAAATAATCGTAATATAATTTTGATACATTTTAAATGTTGTCTTCAATCAAACAATGAGTTTGGAAATTGCAACAGCATTCAAATATTCTCATAAAATCTCATCTTAAGAAGTCACTTGTACTTTTCAACACATAATCACATAATAGTTCCCAATAACTATTTATCACTTATTATGCTTGTAAGCGTTCCACTATTTTGGCATTCGGTTCATCGTTCAACTATTATTTTTGTTCCGTTCCGCATTCCAATTATACGTAAGGGTGATAATTTTGGTAAGAATAGAAAAGCGTACGAGAGAAAAA
>NW_027294005.1:0-883 GCF_016086655.4 Lepeophtheirus salmonis | reverse complement strand
ACTGAAAGAAAAGAAAGTAGCGCATCGAGGCAGCTATCCTGGAAAAGTTCGGTGTATCCCGTTGCCATTTTTCTTATAAGATGTTGTTTTTGAATCAACATTCTGACGTCACAGCTCATACATCAAGTATAGAGTTGTGACGTAAGAATAGCATGACGTATGATGTATTTTATTAATCTCATTCAAATATAATTTAAATTATCATCCATTCAATTCTACTTACTTCATTCTTTAATAATTACGAGCATTTAATTTTATAATAGTTTCATTACTTAAAGCCTATAAGTTATGAAACTGTTATAAAATTTATAATTTATGAAGTTATAGGGAAGGACTTCAGGTAAGAGGGAACAAATTGACTAAATACCATTTTACGTAATTCTGTCAATTGATTTTACAAACTAAATATGAATCCTATTATGAACTATTATTAGGGACATATTTAATTTAATTATTTCAAATTAATTTTTAATATATTTTAAAAATCCAAATAGTTTGTTTTACTTTTCTCTTTATAGATTTTTTTTTATTATTCAACTTACATTCATTTTTTTATTATGGGTGGATGCTCTATGCACGGAGGTTTGAGCTGAATTGGATCCAAATACAAAAAAAATAATGGAAATATACAGTTCTTTAGGTTTCCCTTTCCAAAAATTGCAAGAGAACTAACGAGAAGAAGACAATGGTTATCTAATATGTTGATTGTATCTTCCCCTATAAGCTCCATTAAGCTGGAACTGTATAAAAATTCTAAATACCATTGAAAATGTAGAGGATAATTTTCAAACAAAGATACATTCGATAGCTTAACAGTTGAACAATATGTGTTTACAATTTATTTTATCCATGATCAATGTCTATATTTAATTATGTTCCACTT
>NW_027294004.1:0-2451 GCF_016086655.4 Lepeophtheirus salmonis | reverse complement strand
ACCAGATATTTTTATAAATTCTTGTTTTGGAAGTCATATTTGAGGTTTTTGTGTTTGAGTGGAGACGGACTTCCAAAGATTTGCGAATTAGCAGAAGGAATTATATGACGGTTTATTTCTCCCTTATTTTTGAAACACCCTTCCTTTGACGAGACTCTCTTAGAGGAAATCCCCATACCGAAAGTAGAGTGAATAATTAAAAGATGCCGAGGGACTAAGAGGTGTGCAATTTTGGAAAATTGAGTGACGTAGAGATATTCGTGGATTCGGTTTCATACCCAAAATAGTTCTTAGGAATACATGATAAAGTAGAATGATCCTGACAGAGATAATGCAAAGAATAAATCCTTTTACTTTCAATTTTCTCAATAATTTCACTTTCAATGGAAATTTAAACGGAAGTTTTCTCTTTCTTTTTCTAGAATCTGACTACAAAGCAAAAACTGCGAAATTTGCAATAGAAAAGAACTTTAAAATACAATTTTTTTCAGAGGTTACAAAAATGAAGTGACGCCCAACGGAAGAAAACGTACACCCACAGTTAAAGCTCATGGCAAAGATAAAGTATAAATCACGGAACTTTAAATCTTCTCACTCAAAGATTGTCAATGAAAATTCAAATGCGATAAAAGGATTTCTTTATTCCAACTGACGGTGTTGAACAGGCAGCCCCAGCTTGAGTCATGAACACTGAGTTATCTACACGAATCATAGAGCAAAGTAACACATGTAAGGTCTCTCGACTGTGTGAAAGACATAATCAAAACTGATTTCTGAACGGTCAAAGTAAGTAGGTTAACTCATTCATGATTTATTTTGTTTAAATTTCTATAAATACATTCATTCTCATATGGAAATTCTATGTACTTCAAACAATATTGGTAGATACTTTGTCTAAGAAAGAATTTTTCCTTTGTATAATTTGAAACAAATCATTGTTACTGGCTGATGTTATGAAATGCGAGTAGATGAGATGAAAATAACGAAAGCACAAATATATTCAACAAAAGTTAATGCTGAAATACAAACAGAAAAATTATCGTTCTTAGACAAATTAATATCAAATTCCCGTAATTTGAATAAAATTATCAATACAATAAAAAGAATCAAGCGGTTAGCTTTAAAGATGAAAGAGCCGAGATGGGTAAGAGTTCAAAAAGTTTCATAACCATGTCAGAAGTGATATGGGCGGAAATTACTTAAATCCAAAGAGCTCAAGAAAAATATTTCAACAGAGAAATATAAATTCTTAAGAAGAAAGGACTTGATAGTGAAAATAAGTTACCTAAAAATTCACCTGTATTCTGGGATGAGAAGGAAGAGGTGACGTGTAACATACTTTATTGAAAAATAAAATGCAAGTCCTTTTTTTCCAAATGATCTTATATGTATAAGAAAAAACATTTGTTAGTAAGCTTTTTTAATAATATTTCATTAATGATTTTTCGAAAAGAATATTATATATTTATTTGAAAATAGTGTTCATATTTCATTTTATTGACTTTTTTTATTAAATTTATATTTTTTTTAAATTTCTAAAATGACTTTTTTTACAGTTCTACATATATTTATATGGTATTTTAATATAAAAATATTTTTCTTGTCTACATTGTAAAAATTGTAAAGAATCAAAGTTATGACTATTCATTGTATGAATGATAAATGTAATATTTGTGTGTGTAAAGAAAAAAATATATATTCAATATATATATTTTTAACGAATAAAGTGAAAAGTGATCGTATTAATAATTACTAATCCTTTGTACAAAAAGTATTTTATGTGGAATTTAGTTTTTATAACAATAATAACTAGCATAACTGTATATAACATGCATCTTTTCTGAAATTTTCTATAAATGAAGACTATAAAAATCTACTTGATATTTTTTTTTATAATCGACATTTATTGCAAGCCAATATCAATGGTATAAATTGATAAAAATTTAACAAAAAGTATAATACTATTACTAAAATTAATGTTAGCTGAAACAAATACAATACTACTGTACGTCTGCTAAAGTATTAGGAAAAGTTTGTGGCTTGTCGACTCTGCACGCCTAAAGGTCATAAGATATAAATTTGAGGTTGTGTTGATTTTTAAAATTGTTCCGACATATTAAAGTTAATATTTTTTTGTATCTAAGTGTATATTATGCTGGGATATGATGAAGAAGAAATAAGCACACAAATAGAGGGATGAAGCACAATAATAATACATTCAAGGCTCCAGTTTAAATAATTATATGCATATGGGTTTTTAAAGGCCCTCACAGAAAAAAATTTAAGGCAGTAAAATAATATTTCACCCAGAAATGAAACATTGTCCCTCTTCTATTTGCTCCAGGATCACTGTGTCTTTGTATCTTCTATTTTCTTGTTCATTAACTATATCTTTTAACTATGATATTAGACGTTTCTAAGCTCATTTCTGGAATATCATTTACATCATCT
>NW_027294003.1:0-7265 GCF_016086655.4 Lepeophtheirus salmonis | reverse complement strand
AGATATGCAGTCAATTTTTTCCAAGACACCCTAAACGTCACCACTGCCAGAAGCCCTTTCAACACAATTTACCATCCTTAATTAATTGCTTGATGTTGTAGGCTGTCTGTATGGATATGTCAACGGTTTGTCTTTGCAGCAGTTGACACCGGCGTGGAGGATTTCCCAAGCGTGTTATTTTTCTTGTGTTGTTTTTGAAATTTTACACATAGAAACATGAGATAAACACTAAATTATACTTTTTTTTTGGTTCCAGCTGTATATTGATTACGTTATAAAACTTTGTCACTTAAAATAGCGGGGATGAAATCATAATTAAATGCTACAGGAAGTTTTTGGGTCGTATACATATAGCTCAATATTTCCAAAACATATTTAAATAAATTATATTATTCAAGATTTAAATTATTGGTTACCACCTGATAATATTACAATACATTAAAACCTTCATTTTGTTTGTGAGAATGTAATCAGTTACGTTAGAGCTTTCAAACAAAATCTATCAATTTCTTAATATTTTATAGTGATGATGCATCTTTACTTCTGTAAATTTAATTAGTGACAAACCCAAAGGATTCAGAACATTATTTACTGATAGAAATGACGATAATTTGCCATATAATAGGAACTTACAGATAAATCATTATACATGGATTTTATATTAACCGTTTCTCTACATATAAAGGTAAAGAATTTAATTATTCAGCCGCTTTGGCAGGCTCTATTGAAAAAAAACCCCAGTGAATTAGGCAACTGGTTCATTTTTTTTAGATAGCTTGTTCA
The DNA here is from genome assembly GCF_016086655.4 of Lepeophtheirus salmonis. NCBI lineage: Eukaryota > Metazoa > Arthropoda > Copepoda > Siphonostomatoida > Caligidae > Lepeophtheirus > Lepeophtheirus salmonis. The sequence continues at coordinate 6,482 of NW_027294003.1, read as the reverse complement.
AGTCTGAACCAGTTGAAAGAAAAATCCAATCAATTGACAAATTTGCTCGTAAACCCAGGTCATACCTGGTCCTGTGTTCACTATGGACACAAGGTCAATACTGATGTATTTAAGACGTACTATAAATCAAGGTCAACCCCTGGATAGACATGGTTGGCAATGGTAGGCCTTGGATATGGTAGCAAGACCCGGTTCCCTGCCACAATAAAGTCTTAAATGCCTCCAAACTCTCTGGATCGGATGTGTTGTTTTTTTTTTTTTGTATCAGGTGATATCGAACGACAAATCAACCAAACCCCCTGCATCAGAAATAACAAACTTATTAGTCAGATCAAGTAGGCCTTATAAGATTGGATAATGAACCAAGTGGAGAAGGCCTCCTTGCACTTACGCATCGTATAGAGTCTATAATTGAGGCTGGAGGTGATTTTGTTAAATAAAATAAACCAGAATCTTTTTTTTTTTTTTGATAAATGATTCGAGAGAAAATTGCGTTTTAAAAAATATGCTTTACTTGCTTGCACACCCTGTATATTTAGATTTAAATAATATTATTTGAAAATTTGATTTATTTTTTATCATCCAAGGGAAGAAGCAATTTTGAAAAACAATATTTATATTTGCAGGAAATTGAACTGCCTACGATGTTCAAAAGAATATTATGTCTTACAAAACAATCTCACCAAATTGATATATTAATAAAAACTTTATGTCTTTGCTGGTCGATAATTTTTAAAATTAGCATAGTACATTAATAACTATTATACATTGGAATCATGGGGAAGTAGTTGTATACTATTCTTGACAAACTATATTTCATTATTTCACTGGTCAAAAATATTCACATATTCGTATGTCTTAAACACGAATGACCCTGGAAATCAATAAGCAGAAATTGAGTTCCTGATTCTTAATAGAGGCAAATAGCAAAAATAAACTCAAATGAATTTTTTTTCTGTATGCATATAAAACTATACTACATATACTTCACTCATATTGAAACTAGTACTTGCAGAGTCATTACATGATAACCATAATAAACCACCATTGATATTACCTAAAAATTTATATACTAGACCTTCCTTTAAAAAAAATATGTCCCTCATTAAAAAACAATAATGAAAAGGTTCCCTTATCAAAAAAGTCTTCATATTTCTAAAAAGAACTCAACACCCCCAAATTCACTACCCAAATCCTATTTTGTTTTATATTTTTAATCAAAAAAGTATAGAAATATCTCCCCCATTTTATTAAATCATCCTTTAATTTGTCACATGGAGTTGCACTGATTAAGTACAAGTAAGCATTATAATATCATAAATACTTTTTGACCTAACAAATGTATTTGAAGTCTATGTATACCCATGATGTATATTGGTATCATGACAATTATTATAATTATTGATTATAGGTTTCGTGGATACTATTTTTGTAATAATATTTATTGATTATAAAGCTGTTTTTATAGCAACTTCATTATGTTTTGAATTTTTTTATATGAAATGCATGTTTTTTTCTTCAAAGCCTTATATTTTCAAAAGAATAAGTCCAAAATTAAATAATTAATGAATTGTATTAAAATATGATTTCTTAATATTTACAAGACTAATATTGTACTATATTTGACCAATATATCATTCAATATGCTTGTCCCTGCTGTAACCGCTAGTCACAGTTCGTACGCACAACGTTTGTAAGTACATTTTATCTACAATATCGCCGGAGTTAATAAGAAGAAGTTTTCGTTGAGACTTAAAACTGTAAAAGCCTCCCTCTCAACTATATCCTTCATTTAAAAACCAGAATAATTAGGTCAGGTGAAGAGAAATACAAAAAATATTGGTCATAAATGTTCTTAAAATTGTAATTGAACGATTATTGTACAGTGGGTTGGGCTTTATCCTGCTGCATTATGCTTCTAATCAAGGTAATGAAATCTCTATTTACACCATTTTTATATTTATGAGATTAAAGTATATATAACTCCAATTTTGAATCCCCCTGTAGATCACTTTAATTTAAGGTTGGAAATAAAATTATATATAGGTATATACATTTATTTTTCTTCTTGGAGTTGGAGCCTCACAAGAAAAAAAAATATATATTTTTAAAAAAACATCTTAGTTTTTCACTAGTGACTTTACTGATTTTTTTTTATTAAAATTTTTGAAAGCTAGGAACCCATTACCACTAATTACCAGATTTAATACAAGTTTGTGTAAAATTATTTTTAAATTATTTGTATTATAATTATAAATGTCGTTGGGAGTGTCGTTGGGAAAATTGTGTAGAATTACAAAGAGACTATGTTACATTCAGAAAAAATATTTTGTATCTTAGTAATGTCGATAACCTTACAGACCACCGTCGTATATATATTGTATAATTTGGAAAATAAAAAATGAAATTCTTTATAAATGAATATTTAATTATGAATTATTTTTGATAACTTACATAAAAATATATTTTTAACTAATAAAAGTATAAAGTAAAAAATCTGCTACATCTATAAATAATATTTTTTTAATATCAACCTTAATGTCATTATAGTTCATAAATAGTCTATTTCAAATTTAATTTTAATTAGTTCCTTTTAATTCGAGCCTACATATTATGAAAAGAAAATAATCATAAAACACTTATATTAACACCCCCAATACATAGCTTAGATACTATATAAAATAATGATATCATACAAAAGCTTAAGGGTAATTTTTTTAAAACTATTTAAAATTTTACACTTTTTAAAAGATAAAAAAAGATTGGAATGAGAAGGATGATAATCAAACCTTTTTTATATCATTCTTCTAAAAAAAATATAAATACTATTTATTAAAAACGTCAGCTAATGAGTAACTAAAATGGCATTACCATTAATGCATTAAGTAATTTATGAAAACCCTCTATACAATCTACCATGAATAGTTATACAAGTTGCAGCATTTCACGGATAGCATTACAATATATTTTCACTAATCACTATCCTATAGCTTTTTGGAAATTATGAATATCTTATACATTTCCTTTTTAAAGTATTTTACTATTTTTATTTTTCCAAATATACAATATATACGAAAGTGGGCTCAAATGTTTCCGAAATATCAAAGATACAAGTAAATTTATTTGCATTTATTATTTCCTTTTTCAACATTGTCTTTTTTTAACTCTACACATTTTTCCCAACGACACTCATAACTCTTCTTGTATAAGGTTATTTTTTCTTACAACTCTAGTTATATATATTTCAAAAATATGCCCAACACTTATAAAATACTGACGAATCACGTTTTATTTTGTTTGATACTTTGAATGGAGTTGATAATAATATCATGGCAGTTTTTATGAAATACTATTAACGTTTACTATATTTTTTGAATATTTGCAAAGACTTGAAAAATAAAATACATTTTTGAGTATTGCAAGACTTAAAAAATTATTGAATGGCTCTGAATTCATTTATTTTTTAAACATAAATAGTTCAGATTTACTTTAATATAATGGTTATACAATGTATTTATAAAATAATTTAAGAAATATCAATATTTTCCAATCTGTATGGATTTTTCACTCTGTAAGTATTGTAGAGTTGTAGGTTTAATATAATCATGAAGGAGGAAGAAGAATGGAAAAATGAGTAGGAGATCACCTATGATAACAGGTATGATACAAGTATTGTGACTTATGAAGTTTATCCACTAGAAGATCTCATAAGCATATAGATAATAGAAGGACATATATGTTTATACAATTTGAGATGTGAGTTTATTATTGTTGTTTTGGGAGACATAATGGACAAAGTTAATTATAAAAACGAATTTAACATTTGTCCCTAAAATAATGACTATACCGGGAAGTGCAAAAGTTTTGAGAAAATTTTTAAAACTTTATCATCAGCGTTAAATATAATAACGATGAGCTTTTTATCAAAAGTCAACTTTGATTGCAACTTCGGAGAAAGGTCATGTTATAAAATTACATATTTCTTTTTAACTTTTAATTATTATTTAGATAACAGTTATTATTAATATATAACTTGAGCTGATAGTGTTATCAAAATATGTATCAATGGTTGAGTATGAAATGACACGAATAATAAAAAAAACCTTGAATGATATTTATTAATAAAAACATAAAAATCAATCTTTGCAATACCAATATTGAGTTCATAATATGAAGAGTTAGGTATTTTAATTCATACAAGGGTCAGCTTATGAAAATCAATCAAAAAGTTTAAAGGAATCTACAAACATCTTTGTTGATGCTAAAAAAAGACGTGAGTATAAGAAATTGATTCTATTTCACTTAAACAGAGAGATCTGCGTCTTTATTTTTCGTATATGTTAAATTAAAAATATTTATTATCATGTCTCAAGAATAATTAGGGAAAATATTATAACATGCTTCCCTAAATCTTTTATTGAAGCTCAAAAGAAACTGAGTACAGTCTCAAAGTTTGTAACACAACACAAAGTGTCTTTAAGACAAACTACTTAACTGATCGGTGCTTCCCTAAATACAGTTAAATACGAATCTTGGAGAAACCCCCAGGAGATGTCGTCCTAGAACTTTAACTACTGAAGAGAACTCAAATTCAAAACTTAGATATCTTGAACTTCTGTTAAAAAAATCGTTTCCCTCGTTATAACATATGTTGGCAAATAGATTCTAAGTTCTGCAGAATCTTTCAAAAATGTTTAAGTATTATTGTAAACTGTCAATGGAGAGTAGTGTGTTGTCATGTCAGAAGCCACATTAAAAGTAACTGCAACAAATTTTTAATTACAAAAATATTATTGCTACCTACTGTGATACAAATTCAAGATTGTCATTATTATCCCTTAAATAAATAATATGAATTTCTTTTTTTAACATAAAATGTATGCAAAGTTTTACAATATTGCTGTTAATTTTGTTCATTTTAGTCTTAAAATTTTTATAACTCGGTATTGACAAGAAACAAAAACATAATAGCAGGAATGCACATAGTAAATGAAATAAATATTCATATTATTGTAAAAGTTGAGTATGAAATGACAGGAATAAGCAAAAATAATAGCAACCATCACATGAATGTGTCAAATAAAAACACGAACGGTTTATTTTTGAATCAATCTATAGAATATACATGTTTCCCCTTTAGATTAGAAGAGGGCGGCCCAATTTTGGAAAAAATTATATATTCAAAATATTATTATAAATGAGCTGAAACAGCTTTTTATATTTGGAAAAGAAGCTTGGTTTATTCAGACAAAATCTGAAAATTGTAATAATTTAAAATAATCTTGTTTAAAAAAAAAAAAAAAAAGGTAGTTTTAAAGATGTTTTTTTTAAATAAAAAAGGTCAACCATGTGAAAGATCAGGAAAAAAAATTATAAATAAAAAAGACAGACTGGGAATAATTAATAAATATGTATTTTAACATTATTAAGCAATTATATGACGTTTCAAGAGCAAACCCACATTTTTTGTTACAAGTTTAGCCTGTTTCAGAAGCAATTTCACTGTTAGTGAAGAAAACTCTCTAAATACATGATAAATTATAGAATCTTCAAAATAGGTGGATATTTCTTACTCCTTTTTCTAGCATAAAAACACTTGTTTTCTTATTTTCCAACCTTCATTTCTCGTATCTATATTTATAATATGATCCAAAGTCATGCCAAACAGCATTTGAAAAAAAACTAACTCAAATATACAAACGTGAAAAAGGTTTTAGATTCTATGTGTCGTTTTCCATTCACCCAAATAACTCAAATAATAAGTATTTCATTAACATCAAACCTCTCCAACATTCCGTGGGTTCTTCTTTTTCTAGCATGGCAACAGTTAATTTGTTATTTGCCGACCTTCATTTCTCGTAAATATATTCATTTGATAATCCAAAAGTCTACAAAACAGCAAATGGAAAAAAAAAATCAAATATACAAACGTGAAAAAGTGTTCACCTTAGTTGTGTCGTTTTCCATTCGCCCAAGTTACTCAAAAAATAAGCGTTCCATCCACATCAAACCTTTCTCACACTCTGTGGGTTCTTATAAGGTGTCTATCCAGACCAATATCATACGTATGAAAAGATAACATTACTACTTCCTGTGTAACAAATAAATAGTACTTTAGCCATTAAATACTCTTTTTTAAAGTGTAGGCGGTGAAATTACAGGCAATTTCACATCGTTATTGATGATTCGTAATATTCCTACAAAAACTTAGTGGTGATATGCACCAATTGAACCACTTTTGGGCTATTGCAGATCAGATGTCTAAATGTCTTGGGACAGGACTTACAGAATTTTGTAGACTCTCTCTGTATCTTCACTCTTTATTTATACGTTACGTAAAAGGGTTGAAGTAGCTATTCTGTAGCTGAACCACTTATCTATTGATCCCATAAAATGGTTGCATTGCATCTTTCGACGGTTTACAACCTAAACGAAGAAGGAGTTTACGTACCAAAGAACCAAGAAATACGCAATTTGACTAT
>NW_027294002.1:0-631 GCF_016086655.4 Lepeophtheirus salmonis | reverse complement strand
TAATATAAAATATGAATTTTTCTATCGATTTGTATTTTGCAAATAAACACTACACTCACCAATTTTGTATTAAGCATTATTTACTATAATACAAATAACCAATTAAATATGCCTGTTTGGATACAAATATGTTATGTATTTGAATGGTACTTTCATAAATTAACCTATTTTTAAGTATATTGTCCTGTTTTTTTTCAATGTATATTTTTAGTGTGTCATAAAAATAAAGCATTTGTGTATTTCCCTCCAAAATTAATTACCAGTTAATTTATTCATCTTTGGTGGTAATGACTAAGTACAGATAGACAGATAAACTTAAAATAATCATTTCCATTATTTTATCAAGAATATAATACCTAGCAATTTAAGGGATTCTGTTGCCGATAGACCCAATTATCAATTCTATTATGATTACATATCCAAATAAAAGAATGCATCATGTGCCTGTAAAACAGAACTTGTATCTAAAATCTTGGAGAATAGCTAAGCAGATAAAAGATGATTTATTAAGGTTTTCAAAATTTTAAGAGCTAATGAATTATGCAAATAACTCTTCTTGTTTAATCAACTAACAACTCTATCAATACTCCTTTCTTTAAAAGAATTGAAGTCCCGAGTCTTGTCCGTGTCT
>NW_027294001.1:0-3929 GCF_016086655.4 Lepeophtheirus salmonis | reverse complement strand
TATTACATGTAATAAGCATCATTGTGAGATCAGAGTTAAAGTTTGACTTGATTTTTTAGATGAATATCCATGCTCTTGATATGAGATGAGGATAATGAGTGACGTGTAATTCTAGATAGGGAACTAAAGGCACATTTATATCGAAAAATCCGACAAACCATCTGTTTCTCATCCGGTAAGTATTTTCCAAATTCCTGGGCCTCCATTTTCAGAAATCCAGACAGAAGGCGACGTTATTTTAGGCATTTTATTCAGTTCTCTATCGACTATCACCATCTAATTATATATTAATATTGAATAATAAAGGCGCGAATGATAACGTTCTTGATTGATAGAAGAAGATTTATATTATTTAATCATTGATGCCATAAGTATTTCTTCTTTTCTCCTCGCACGCTTTTCTATTCTTACCAAAATTATCACCCTTACTCATAACTCAATCCCATAGAAAATCTTTATCCGAGGGGAAACTTACAAAATCAGCAAGGGATCATAGAATTATTTCCTCCACTGTATATATATATTGGTATATTAAAACATATGCAGCAATCTTTTTTAATGCTCTTGTAATTAGTTTGAGGGAGTTGCACTGATTAAGTATAAATAAACATTATTGTATTACTTCATTTAAACTAGGAATCTTTAGGTGAAATCCACATACATCAACTGTATTTTTTTTAGTAAAAATAGCCTAGGCGAGACCGTACACACATTGAATTCAAGAGAATAACTTCTCCCATGCGCGTTGTCCGTGAGCAACGGTATTTCCATTAAAATTATAATATTTTAATTGATCTAAAAATGACCTATTGTACAGTCAAAACAGTTACCCGATAAATGAATACTCCCTCTAAGAATCATTCGAGGCCAATGGCTTTTAAACATCAAATTATGTTCACAATTTTATAAGACGATCAAAATATATTTGTAGATCGAGGTGTTTAAATTATGGTATACTAGGAAAACACAATCTAAAGTTCCTTATTCCTTTTTATACTATTTTAAATGCACTTTCGCAATCATGATTTATTTATTGTACTGCAAGAATAGTAAACAAAGAAAATTCTTAGGTGCGTGCATGTCAATCTTTACTTTGTACATGTAATGTTTGTACTAAATTAAATATTGACTTTAATAATTATGTGGTGAATATATATTTTTAGTAACGTAATAATCAAAGTTCTTTAGGAGAAGTTGAATTTCATAAACAGATAGATACGATATTTTTAATATATTTTAATTGTATTAGTCTTATTTTAAATAATATTTGTACATAATCCTTTTTTACTGCTTAATCAATAAAAATAAAAAAATGATAAAAAACTAACCATGAAGTTTGTACAAATTGTGAAAAAATTTGTATTCATTAAATATGGTTTGCCCAGGTGCAATCACTGTCTCAGAAGATGGGAATAATTTAAATCTCAAATATAATTTAAATTTTTCATTTGGATCATATTTTTACTTTATTTTTATGTAAATTTTTAATCTACTAGCGGTATCTAGTTTCTTGAAGATGATTTTTAATTAATTTTTGAGTTATTTATAAATTTTGGAATTAATTATCGAAATTTCAGGTATACCTTTTTATGTGTTCTTATTATGTATCTATCTAAAGGATGAATACAAAAATAGAAGATCGAAGGGGATTGAAAGACGTATTTTCTGTATAAAACAAGTCTTGTTTGACAATAATTTATTAATTTAAAATAATAAATTCAATAGAGTCAATCAATTTTAATATCTCTTTCTCTAACTAATATTTTAGATAATAAATTCATTGGTATAAAATTGAATAATAAAAAAGTATTCAATTTGTTCACTCATACATACAGTATCATAAATAATACTTAATAAGGGCAAATAATGTTGTGCATTGCTGCTAGAATATCCATGTTTATATTGGAGGGGTTATACACCCTGAGGAAGTATTCAACAAAAGATTTAAAGGAACTAACGTAGGGTTAGTGAATTTTATAGATAGAGTTGTAAGCGAATGTTTTTATATTGATAACTTGAGTAGTGTTTTATTTTCTAAATCTGTTATGATTATTGAAAACAAAACAAAATTCATTTTTACAATACAGGGTTTTCCATTTTAATTAAATCTTACCGTTAAGGCATATTAATTATGGTATAGATAAGAGACAAATAACAAAAACGCTTCTTCATATTTGATGTCAGACGCGCACGCCTGCAATATTTTATTAATACGAGTACATTGTAATTTCTTAGATCAAAATATGTTTATGAAATACATCAAGTAGCACTCTATACAATGCACCCTGTAAACACGTTCGATGATATATACACTCAATATTTTTAATAAGGCTACATTGTTATTTCTTAGATAAACATATATTTATGATATACATAAGGGAGCACTGAAAACAATGTACCTAGAAACATTCAAATATACTTTGAAATCTTTAACAATGATATGTACATAGCAATGGAGATATAATTATCTTGAACTCCATGTGTGAAGATCCGATACTTGGTCGCTCCTAATGAAGGATATATACATTGCGTAAATGGACTATAGAGAGTATTTCTAGGTCAAATGAAATAATTGAAATACTGTAATGCTTACTAATACCTAATCAAGTCAACTCAATCTATAGATTACTTAACATCAGTATAGACACTAGCCATTCAACCTCCTCGATAGAGCCTCGAAAATAAGTAATAAATAATTATTCCATTTCATACCAATTTGGGAAGAAAATAATTAATTCTTGTTAAAAAAGTGATGAATCATGAACGCAGAAACTTGGAATTATCCTAACGTCCTTTAAAAACCCTAATTTATCAAAGTAATCAATCACGGAATCGTTGATCGTCTGGTGAAAGTCATTTTTTGTAGTTGAAGCTTGAAAGAGTGCTCAAATCAATTATCAAGTATGATCCAATTGTGTTGAACAAGAAGTTAATTTTTTAAACGGGATTTCCCACTATCCTATAATTGCCTAATTTGCCTATATCAGTGAAAATGGTGTAAGGAACTTTTATTAAATCCTCATGGAAGGAATTCATATTTTGAGAAATATCTGTGACATAGTCGAGAAATTGTTAGTTCCTTCGTAGTTCATCATAATTATCTTGATGAATCTGTTTTCATCTATAGATGACTTCACATTAAGTAAATAATTATTTCAGCTGTTATAAAATGGATTTGATCTTCTTTTACTAATTGATAAAAAGTGGCAAAAATAGTTTTCTGAATTAATTTCTAAGATGAACATATGATTGTGGTTCATTTTTGAAGAATTCTATAATTAAGGATACCTAATCTTCCCCTGGGCAACTACTTATAGAAGATATCTACTTGAATATGAACCTTTAAATTCAGGAATTTTAAATTTGTATTATGGAGTAAGACCCCAAGTGTGGATTCCTCATCATGTTAAGCATTAATTCATTCCTATTTGGCCTATTTTAATGCAACAAATCGTTATTTTCACCATTAATAAAACTAATAACACGGTACAAAATGAAGTTTAGTTGAAATTGCTGTCATTACAAACGGATTAAGATAATTTATTGTGACAAGAAGCTCACATTTTCCCCCTAATATTTATTTATTACCTTATATTAAGATATGAGTGCTATGAATCTTATTCTATTGGAATAACTTACTATGACATTGATCAATGATCGCTTGATGTAAACTAATTCACTTTTAAAATAACACGTTAGAATAAACTTATAATTTATTTTTAATTCTGTAATTATAATATTTATTTGAAAATCAATTCATCCTCAACATCACTGTTGATAAGCAATCATTATATTTATTGCAAATATTGATACCTAATTGTAAATCAGTTCATATATTTTAATTTAATTATTTTTTGTCGGAAAGTTTAATTTTTTTTTTTTTTAGAATGAACAGACATTTCTCTTCTTTTTTTCATTTTGTGCTACTA
>NW_027294000.1:0-3351 GCF_016086655.4 Lepeophtheirus salmonis | reverse complement strand
GTATATCATAATAATTCATTTGCATTTTCATTAAATGTTTTGATTTGAATAAAATCTAAACAATAGTATGCCCAAGGTTAATAGAAATACAAGGTTCATGTAATCAGGATTGCTATAATTTTTAATTTGATGTATCATACCGACTGCTGAGCAAGACAAGCAGATTTTGACAAAGCACGCAACCAATCATATTCCATGACGTCACCATAAAAACTGTGGGGAGGTCAAACATCAGTCGTACACGCAGTATTGTATAATCTTGCATTTCTATTAACCTTGGGTATGTCTAAATAGATGGTGCTTTTTTAGTGAGCGATCTTAAGACAAAAGTACTCAACAATCATCACAACATATTCGAGAGTTATGATGTAAATCGGTATATTTTTTAGCTGGGCCGTTAATTTGTAATTGGTAATATAAAGAATGAATTTTCTTTTTCCTTAGCAGTTATTGTCATTATTATTTAATTCCTGATTAGTGAACATCCTTTCCTAAATAGATTCAATTACCTATTCCGGCTCATTGAACGGTCGTGTGCGCTGATAAAAGACGGAGTGTAACCCCGAAGATTTGTTGCAGAGTTATAATTGACAGTCCTTTTTGAACTCAGAGTAAATTGGGGTCGACATCGGAGTAATACTAGCAAATGTCCTTGTTTATATCCTTTTTGTCTTGTCCCTAGCCACAGATGATTGTAACTGATTTAATGAAACGTCAGAAGTATTATTCTATCTCTCCTCCTTAACATTCTTCAAATTCTCCGGGGTACCATGTTGATTTTCGGTTTCTTTTTCAACATGTCCATACTACTCTCGGTTTCATCATTGGATATAACAACTATTACTGTATTGAGCAGTTAGGTGAGTATGCTCATAAAAAGGATAGTAGCACTGAGGATGTCTTGGTATGTTATCTTCTAGATTATTTAAGAAAAATTTGACTTGTAGCCGATGTATAGTTACTCCATGCCGGATACTACCGCTACTATTAAATAAGATATGAGCTTGTACGATATGTCAAAATATAAAGTGTCTTGTCATTATAAATTTTACACCTGGTATTTACGCACATAATAATTTATGAATTAATTATTCCTATCATTGTTATTTTTGATACTCAAATATAAGTCCATATTTGTAATGACAAAGAATAAAGATTTCGAATGGACGATCTACATTTTTAAAAATGCCTTGAGTTAATTAAATTCATTGACTGAACAAATATTCATAAAACATCTGCCTATTAATATTGTACCTATTTGGAGAATTTAATTAATTAATATTAGGACATAAAAGTGTAAAGTCTTAAATGTATGATGTATCAATTAATGATATTATTCCTACAGATTGGTAGGAATTGAGGGGAATTTTGAAATATTATTTATCTAGCCTCAGTCTCTGACGCTTTTAAGGTTTTGCTCACAGTCTCAAAACAATGATCGAAGCAATCAATTTTAAATTTTCCTTCTTTTCTTTATTCTAAATAATATATTTTCTAAATCAAGGTAAAAATTTAACTTACCTGCAACAATTGTTATCATGTTTTTAGGTAAGAAAAATAAAGAGAAAACATGACACGGAGGAAAAGGAAAAGTGAATAAGTCGGGAAATGTCAAACATCAGAACTATCTATCACCTCATAATATATATTAAAATAAATGAAAAATAAACAAAACACGACAGCAGTTTCTAATGGAGGAAGTGCTATCATTTCATTTGAATGAGAATCAGGCTCCAACTTCATTAACTTGTAAAACAAACATTAATTTAAATTTCATTGTCAAAGTTTAATTCCATCAATTAATTTATTCAAGTACGATATAATTGTCTTTAAAAAAATATTGGACACTCATTTAATTATCTAATTTGGTTAATTGTGGACGTAGGGTGGGGGTCCCACTCTATGGGTAGGTTTCAGGCCCTCAAAAATTTCAGGTACCTTATTTTCTCAATATATATCTCTACTGCTTGTTTGTCAAAAAAAGTGATCCATCATACTTAATGATATTATAATTGATAACGGAGAATTAAGTGATTAGCACTTTTTCCATTGGAATCACTGTCCTGTATATATATTTTTTTCTATAATTATCCAATTCAAACTCTTTAAAAAAGTATTCAATGTGTATTAACTACAAATTAACTTAACTTTTGGTCTCCTAAAGTAACGTTGAGCTGGGCTAAGCTAATAAGTATATATCTTGATTCTAATGCTAGTAATAACTTGAAAAAATTCGAATCAAAATAAAATTACAAATTCAAAGTCGATAATATGTGCAATTTAGTTTCTTCTTTTATTTCATATAAATAATTGGGCCTCCCCTTTTCATTCACTTGACATAATGTGTATCCCTACTATATTTAAAGACTCAAAATTTTACACAACCACAAAAAGAGAACTGAAGAATATATTTTCGAAAAAAATATTGAGATTTCATTCCTTACACTTTGGAAGTAACACTTTTTCTTGAACTCATTGGGTACACAAGTGTCCTTTTTTTTTTTAAACAAAATATGGTCACTCCTAGTCAGTCTATAATCCTAATCTAACTAACCGACCATTTTTTAGATAATAATATATTTTCCCTATTCTGTCACTATACTCTTAATTTTGAACTGTTTATTTTCCCACTTAAATTCGGAATATTTGAATACGGAGCCCACTGCATCCTCAGTGGTGTAAAGGCCGGCTCTGCACGAATATAAAGTCAAGTGTCTCCTCTAAACCAATCCTGATGTACTTCAAAAGTAAGCCTGGTATCAAAATTAGAGTATGTTCTATTTATTAAGGCTATTTATAACTTTTAACTATGAATATGACGATAATTAATTCAGGAGTCTTGTCTAATTCTTTAAAACTTTTAAATATAAGTTATTAATAAACATTGCATACAAAAATCTTTATAAAGTCCACATAACATTATTAATACTGATATTGTTTTCAAACTATAACTTGTCAGTTTTATTTCTACAGATAATAAAAAAATAAAAAAACAAATATTTTTAAGATTATTGTCATGTAATTATAAAAATCTTGATTGAAAATAAAACTTCGTATATTTTTCATTTAAAAATAAACAAAAAAATTCGCAGTCGGTAGGATTCGAACCTACGCTCCCAGAGGAATCTGATTTCTAGTCAGACGCCTTAACCACTCGGCCACGACTGCGGGCTTACAAAATTAAGTTATCAACCTTCTGGTTATGTTTGTTTACAAAAATATTTTTTCTTCAATTGGATATCAAAATTTGTGCTTTGATGCACTGATTCTGAATATGTCATTTATTTTAAAATCAAATAATATTTACCGAAGTAATTGACAGAAGTAAAATCATCAATTTGGCACGGTTTA
>NW_027293999.1:0-1490 GCF_016086655.4 Lepeophtheirus salmonis | reverse complement strand
GTGGCCCACGAAACTTTTTTCTTTTTTGATATCGCTTTTTTCAACATGATAAAGCCAAAGATAACTGACAATGTACAATATTTTGAAAGTAGCCAACTCTAAGTATTTTTCCTTCTCCAAGGTGTTATCTCACTAACGTCAAAATATAGGTTGGATTTTGTTGTCAGCTATCGATGTTTCTGTTTTTTTCTTCTTCTAATTAGTTTATATTAAAGTCCTCGCCATAGAAAAAAAAATACATAGGGCCGACAAGGGATTTCGGTTGGCAGTTTGGCATAGTAAAGTAGTAGTTCAGTCTACTGCAATGAACAGTAGTATGATTCTTCATTATAGACGGTATTTGTGTAATAGTTGGAGAAGGTGGGAGCTAGCCATATGGATTGCTGAATTAATACCAATGTTAACATTAGCTGCCTGTTATATGATTTGGGAGGGATAAAATGTTACATTCGTAGTTCTTGTTATCTCTCAATGAAGGAAAAAAACAAAAAAACATGGTTTGCACCTTTTCTAAGGGATCAATCAAATAGTTTCTTGAAGGATTAGATCTCAGATCCGTACATTAAAATTGGGAAGACATAAAGTTTATATAGTTTTAGGATAAATAAAGGGTCACGAGTTTTGAAGCTTCTTTTAATAATTCCCAGGTTACCATTGGTCTTCTTTACAATGTATTGAATTTGTCTCTTAAATTTCAAATCACTATAAATATAGATTCCTAAGTCCAAGTAATAATTTTCCCCCTTAAGACTTGGGTGGATGAATTCTTTTTTGGAGAAAGGAAGCAGGGCACATTTATTAATATTTATAGGCATTCTCCAAGTTACACTCCAGTTAATAAATGCGGTATAGACATTATCACAGAGTTTAAATCAGAATACTACAGTGGATATTTTCCAGTCATTTCGTACATATCCACTTTGAAGAAGAAGAAAGAAAAAAATTAACAACTTTTTTCATTAAGAGCATAGATAGAACAAAGGCAATCACGATTAAAACTCTTTTGATCAAGAAGAAGGAGTAAAAGTTTCATATTATTTTCCAATCAGTTAAATAAGTTGCATTTTTAACCAGATTAATACATGGAATATGACAGGTCTGGAGATCATCAATTTATATCAACAAATTTAGAGGCACAGGGCCCCAGCATTTAAATCAATAAAATTCTTCCATAATAGAATAAAATTTATAAAGGTTCTAAACTATATCAAAAATTCTAAGGTATTTTAACTCATCCCTTAAATTATTCCTTAAAGGATATTCTTTTTTAATCAAGGACTAGGCCTAATGGAAGTGCGGGGCCCACTGCGACTGTTATTGAATCTTACATACAGAACAAATGGGGTATAAATAAAATAATAAATTCGGCTACAACGACTAAGTCACAAACTCAGGGAAGGAGCAATGGAGCTCTCGTATTAGAAAAGAAGGAGAAGAAAAGAGAAATTAAAGGCAGGCAAGGAAAAAAAAATAAAACATGGCTGTAATGG
>NW_027293998.1:0-1810 GCF_016086655.4 Lepeophtheirus salmonis | reverse complement strand
TTCTGTATCACTTCTACACTTACAAGAAAATATTTTTTATGAAAAGGAAAAGTTGTCTCATGTACAATTCAAGGCTTTTATGGACGAGTTCTACACTCAGTCCAATATCGTAGACTCAGATCTGGCAATCCCATTAGACGTCGGGAGAATGAGCCAAGGTTAACGACCATCCTTGCTCTACATAGATATTTTCGTTTATCTACTAGACCTCTTATGGGGGCCTCTGAAAAAACAGGCGAAATCTCGAGGTTGCTATATTCTATTCCGAGCGCTAAATACCTTTTATTAGAGGTTGACAACGGAAGAAGTAAAGAAGGCCCTTTTAAAGCCATGTCTGTGAAACTCAAACAATGGGAAAATTACAAAAGCTCCGTTCAAGCTCTCTTCCCTTAATTAAGGCAGGGCATGTTTTCTATTCAACCCAAAGCTTGAGACGCATGGAAACCTTTTTCAGAGATGTCAGGAGGAGGCTCTTAAGCTCATCTTTTTAGGAACCTCTTAATTTTTTAATTAGGAAGGAGGAGGCTGAGTGGTCGACTCCTTACCACATAATGTACAGTCCGACATCCATGAAAATGACGTTGGGCAATGATAAGATTGATATGGCATTGTCTAACGCAATGCAGAGGTGTTCAGCATTTCGAAAAATACCTTTTGGGTAGTTGTTTACAAAAGTGCCTTCGAACCCGAGCCCTTCTGTAGGGTCAGCAACACCACCTCCACCAAACAAGACACGCAAAACCTTCAAGAGGAGGCTACCGGTGAGATAATGATCCTATATTATTATTTTTTCAAGGAGCTCGTGATCTCAAGCACTCTTCCTTGATTAATTTTAGGAATATATTCGATTTTGAAATTTTAGATAAAGCAATTCAAATTCTTTCTAATTTTGGGGTTAAAATTCCAATCTGATAATCTTTTTTCATCTACCTACAGCGGGTACAACTAGTTTAAGTTGACATAATTGGTCAATTGTAACTAAAAGTGATTTCATACTTAATATCAGTAAATGTGGTTACAAACCACAATTTTTCTCCAAGGAACCTTCCTATTCATATCAGGGGGTTAATCTACTTTTATGTCCGGAGGCTAAACAGGCTATAGATAGAGAAGTAACGGAAATGTTACTTTCTGAAGTTATAGAGACGGTTACAAAGAGTGATTCGTCTCATTCCTTCATTTCTGGGATATTTGCAGTTCCTAAGAAGGCTAACCCTCGATGGAGAGTAATAGATATTTCTAAGACCTTTAACAAGCTTATAGTTTATTTTAAATTAAAATTATAATCTGTTGATTTATTCAGATTTTGTCTAACCCAAGATTATTTTTATGCTCTTTAAATTCATCTGATGCATATCTTTCCTTTAAAATTTTTCCCGACCATCGTCGTCTTTTTAGATTTCAATGGAGAAATAAAGTTTTTATATTTTGCTCTGAAATCAGCACCGATAATTTTTGCTAAGCTATTAAAACCTGTGATTTTTTATCAAAGGCACAACTTAAAAAAAGTTGGAGCATCTAATTAGATTACTAAATTTTGCAAGCCAATACCTTTGTGCAGACCTAGCCTTGCTCGTGTTTAGCCTCGCTGATATGCACACAATTTGACTAAGAGTTCCTGGATTGCAAGGACTCAAATAATTCATCTATGGTTGTTTTGAGGAGAAAGCGCAAAAGATCCGAGATCTTGCCCCTAAATTTCAACGTAGGCAAGGGTTGTCGGTACAAGGCCTTCAACAAATATCTGGATTAATTGGTAGTGTGAGGCTGACCTTTGAGTTTGCTCCTTTTTTCAACAAAATCTTCAATT
>NW_027293997.1:0-7786 GCF_016086655.4 Lepeophtheirus salmonis | reverse complement strand
TTTAGTTATGGTATTTCTGCTATTTTTGATTTTTTAAATTTGGTGGG
The DNA here is from genome assembly GCF_016086655.4 of Lepeophtheirus salmonis. Lineage (NCBI taxonomy): Eukaryota > Metazoa > Arthropoda > Copepoda > Siphonostomatoida > Caligidae > Lepeophtheirus > Lepeophtheirus salmonis. Next base: position 7,739 of record NW_027293997.1, on the reverse strand, counting down.
ACAGCCGACAGGTCTTCAGAAACTTTAAGGAAGCAACGCCACTGCTCATCAGTCATCACATTATATAATTATTGGGCACTTCCGTGAGAATGTTCTCACAAGAAAGTCTCAGTAACACTGAAGGTTTATTAAGGAGCTGGCTTCTATATTATGAAAACAACATTTATCTTATAGCCAACCCCTAATTACTCCGGGCAATGTCAGGTAGTATTATAAATATTATAATCATAAAATATAAGGGAGGGATGAAGAAAATATCAAAGGTTGTGTCATTATAAATAAGAAACGTTGTGTAAGACAGCGTGGAATATTTTATCTAATGATTCGAAAATAGTGTAATCTCATTGATTATAAAATTCTGGATGATTTTTATTCAGTAATGAATATTACAAGTCAAGATGATTTTTTATTTTCTAAAGCTGCTATACAGCACTGACAATATTCATGGCTCAATAAAAATCTTCATGAAGTATATAATTAAGATGTATGTTGCTATAACATAAATTTAAAAGGATATAAAAATCATTTTGAAAAAGATAAACTTACAATTATTAAAAAGTCCATACGTCTAAAAGAGATCATTACACTTTAGCATATAGTTTAATATTGAATAGAAACTCAAAAATCTAAAATTTTAGTTTTCTTTTACCTCCATATCTGGAGTTAAAGGATCCTAAAGTTCAAGCCTCGAGGCCAGCGCCCATGTTTTTAAACAGCTATTTCTCTTGTATTTTTGATGATATCGATCTAATTCAAACGTGATTAGATAGATATTTACACATTAATTGTTTTATATTTTATACTTTTACCCAATACAATGTCTTTTTGACCATAAGGTCACGAAGTCAAATATTTTACCTTAAAAATTTCAAACACGTATACTTTAATTTTTCTAAATTTTTCATGAAATGGCTGTCAACATATATTAATTAATTTCAAAAAGTTTTGGGGCTGCTTTCAAATTTGGGTCAACGCTATAAGCAAAATACTAAGAATGGGATGTACAAAACTTCACAAAATTCACATTACCACTTGCAATAAGATAATATTAAGTGCTAATGTGTGGTAGTTCCTGAACAGTGTGTATTGAGACAAGTTCAAGAGTACCACACCATTTCTGACAACCATACATTATTTGCAATAGCTTCTAATAATAAATACTTGGTTGAATTGAAATGGGTATGTTAAGAAATTTTTGTTGAGTCAATTTTATCGCTGTTCTAAAATTGTAAGCACGCTTATTGCTTATTATTCAAAACAATGAGCGCGCTCCCCGCTCTCCGACCAAAATTTAATTTTTGAGTGGCGCTCAATTTGTTCTTCGAATCCCCTAAGAAAAATCTTGAGAGTTTGTTTGAATTGTTGATATAAAACGCACAATAAAAAGGCCTAAACAAATTTTCCATTTGGTATTATTCCTAGTGAAAAAATCTTCAACGAGTTACGAGTTGATTATTTTAATTATTTTTATTAAAGTATGTTATTCATATATACCAGGCATCCATAACTAGTTAATACCAAGAAGCTACCGTTTAAATAGACTTTAAAGACGTACGTGTAACCCAACGAATGAAGGAGGAACTATTCATGTTTACCCTGCTGAAGAACAGACTCTATGTACCTCAAACTGATATAATTTAACAACAGGAGAAAATATTGTCTAATAATCTCCCCAAGTGATATAAATAAACAAAATCTTACATTGTATTAATAATAATTCAATATATAATGAATTAATCAGTAATGAAAATGTGTTTTTGTCTTCCCTATAATAAGTTATTCCTATTAGATAACGAAAGCGAGACGATCATCTACTTAACTTACTCTTGTGTCGTCACAAAATACTTCTTTTAACCTATGAAATATGACCCTTTATAATTAAAGACATAAAAACTGCATCAGTTACGCTCAAGAATAAACTCAAATTATGGATAGAATTAGTGGCCCTTAAAAGGACCGGTCAGGTACTGAAATCTATTTATGAAGATTTTTCTGGTCTTCTTTGGTAAGAGGACGGCTTGGATGTTGGGGAGGACACCACCTTGAGCAATGGTTACACCAGCCAGCAACTTGTTCAACTCCTCATCGTTACGAATGGCCAATTGGAGATGACGTGGGATAATACGAGTCTTCTTATTGTCACGCGCAGCATTGCCTGCCAACTCGAGAACCTCAGCAGCGAGGTATTCCATGACAGCAGCCAAGTAGACGGGAGCACCAGCGCCAACACGCTCAGCATAGTTTCCCTTTCTCAAGAGACGATGAATACGACCCACAGGAAATTGAAGTCCAGCACGGCTGGAACGGGACTTTGCCTTTCCCTTCACTTTACTCCTCCTTTTACCACGACCAGACATGATAAATTAAAGTAGCTTGTAGAATTGAACTGATCCTGATTATAGGGGCTGCGAAAGAATTTATACTCAAAACTGGATTGAGAGCGTGTAAAGAAAGGAAAAGGCAGGAAAATTTCTTCTCCCTTTGAATATCAAACTGTGGCGTATACATGAAGGCGAGCGTTTTCATGTATTCCTCTAAATATACAAAATAAATTAATAATTATAAATTCTTTAAATTTTCAAAGGAATGTTCAATTCGACACTAATGTTTTTTATTGTCAGGAGTTTTAGTCATATAGATCTTCCAAATAATTAAAATCTAAATTATTAGTAAAGGATATTACGTGCATATATATTTTGTGAATAGCCGGTCTTGTTAGAAGTTATTAAGTGTTAGTGCTTTCTTTAATAATAATTCTTGTTTTCTTTCTTAATATTACACATCCTTAATTTTCATTTTTTAATATGGGTTAATATTAGTTACACACTCTCTTTCCTTGATTGTTATTTTATAGATGGAGGCTGACTTTAAGACAGAGCATCCAGAAAAACTTATTAACTTTATTAATAGGGATTTGACCCATTGAATGTCATTGATTTGAATCCTTTATCTACTCAGATACATAAATGTTAAAAAAATGAATGAACTTCTTAACAGATTCAAATCTTCGAGTGTACAGGGATGCTTTTTAAATTGTCCCATATTTTAGACTTGCTTGGCCCATAAAATAACTGTCTAAGAGGTTTTGTTGTAAATGTTTTGTTTTTTAAGAGTGGAAAAATTTTAAAGGGGCCAGATTATAACATTTAAAGGTTAGTACACTTCAGAATCGAGGTCAGAGAGAGATTGCGCCGAGGTCAATGAAGAATTGTTTATAGGCATCAAAAGCTATTGGAGGATGGAATTGGTCCCTACAAGGGAGATTGGTCCAGGAGATCAAAATGTAAGCAGACCAAAATGACCAAGATTTGTTATTTTCAAAGTCTTGGCAAATACCTCTATGACAGCATTGATTCAGGCCCTAAATTTAACCCTTAAACTATGAAAAGCTAGAGTCAATCATGCCTACATCAGTTAAAAACTAGTGTAAAAAATATTCAACATTTATGGAACAAGTCTATGTAAGCTTCCCTCTTCACCTGATTTAAATCTCATGGATTTTTCCGTGTAGGAAATATTGGAAGTGAGGTCAATATTTATCCTTTCAAGAAATGAGGATGTTTTTCATGGCACCCATTGAGAAGTAATGGAACAAAAATTTCAGATGATGTAGTATATGCCGGTTTGTAAGAGATTGGATGTTTGTAAAAAGGCAAAAGGTCACCTAATTGAATTAACTCATATTTTTAATATTTCTAATAGCCAAATTATATGTTTCAAAAGAATTCAATATTATTTTTTGTTCCTTCATTCCTTTTCCGGTTTTTATGAGCATTTTTAACTGAAAACTGTAAGGGTCAATATTGGGACAAGAAAATATCTAATTTGCTTTCTTTCCTCGACTCAAACGCTGGCGAATGTTGGGCTCACTTTCTGACTTTTGGCCGTTAAAATAGTATTAAAGCGATTTCATTCGAGACGTAGTGATTCTCATTTTGTATCTAGTTTAAAGGAGTAGGAATGGTCTTTATAAACAACTTGGTGCAAGATGACAGAAGATAGAAATCACATAAAAATGTAGATAGTATTTTTTTCAAGTTTTGTATGCAATTTCTATTTCCTACTATTTTATTTTCTTTTTTAAATAGATTTTCTTCCAAACTTATGATACGATTTTAATAAAAACCAATTTAAATGAAAATTGAATCAATTCATTTTAATTATTATTCAATATAATCGCCTTTGGCGTCAATAACAGGCTCGAATAGAGTCTCAGAAAAGGGAGCAGGTCTTTGGGACATTCTTTGAATAATTCAGAATCCCTCCCTTCAGCTCAACAATTTCTATGCGATTTGGAATGGAGGAGAGTGTTGATGTCAGACGAATGACCTCCCAGTTCCTTCCAGGCAAAGGATCTATTCAGAGTTAAGAATTTTGCAAAATTAACATATTTTCGTCCGGCGTGGATCGTAAGAAGGACACTATGGCTTTTTTTTACGATTGCGGAATGAATACTTCCGTCATCGTGCAATTTTAATTAATTGACGCCAAACACACATTTAGCTTACTTTTTAAATGTACAAACAACGTCTTACCTGGGCATTTGAAGCTGGCTCATGTACTCAAAGTTCGTTGTTAAACAATGGTTTACATGGTTATTCAGATATAGAAGTATACATCACCTCAATGATAATATCAGAAACTGGTACGTTCTAGGAATGACAAACCAGAAGTTTGTGTCTTTTTTGGGACTAGAAGGAGGGCATAGTATATCCTGAATTCCTCCTTTTTCAGATAATTACTTTGAAATACAGTATCAAAGACAAAATAGACCCTTCTAAACGTTCTAAAAACAAATAAGTTTGTAGAGATGGTTTAAATTTATTTCGACTAATTTTCCGTTGTTTTTGAATTCTTAGTTAAGTATCTTATGGTAATCGATAAAATACGATTTGTATCCTTTAAACCTGCTCCGATCCATTATTTTATTTCATTTAATTGAACCTTAACAGTGTATCATCCTAAACAAAAAGATAAGACTATCTCCCCATCGTGGATACTAAAGAAAGGCTCCTCTGCTACAAAATGAGACTCTCATCCCAAAACCCAATTAATAACATTTTCAACCATAGTTTTTATTAAAAATAGGATTATCTCTTGAATTCAATATGTCTATTCTAATAAGTAAACAAAATTAGTGTCGAATTGAACATTCCTTTGAAAATTTAAAGAATTTATAATTATTAATTTATTTTGTATATTTAGAGGAATACATGAAAACGCTCGCCTACATGTATACGCGCCACAGTTTGATATTCAAAGGGAGAAGAAATTTTCCCGCCTTTTCCTTTCCTTACACGCTCTCAATCCAGTTTTTGAGTATAAATTCTTTCGCAGCCACTATAATCAGGATCATTTCAATTCTATAAGCTACTTTAATTTTATCATGTCTGGTCGTGGTAAAGGAGGTAAAGTGAAGGAAAGGCAAAGTCCGTTCCAGCCGTGCTGGACTTCAATTTCCCGTGGGTCGTATTCATCGTCTCTTGAGAAAGGGAAACTATGCTGAGCGTGTTGGCGCTGGTGCTCCCGTCTACTTGGCTGCTGTCATGGAATACCTCGCTGCTGAGGTTCTCGAGTTGGCAGGCAATGCTGCGCGTGACAATAAGAAGACTCGTATTATCCCACGTCATCTCCAATTGGCCATCCGTAACGATGAGGAGTTGAACAAGTTGCTGGCTGGTGTAACCATTGCTCAAGGTGGTGTCCTCCCCAACATCCAAGCCGTCCTCTTACCCAAGAAGACCGAAAAATCTTCATAAATAGATTTCAGTACCTGACCGGTCCTTTTAAGGACCACCAATTCTATCCATAATTTGAGTTTATTCTTGAGCGTAACTGATGCAGTTTTTATGTCTTTAATTATAAGGTCATATTTCATAGGTTTAAAGAAGTATTTTGTGACGACACAAGAGTAAGTTAAGTAGATGATCGTCTCGCTTTCGTTATCTAATTAGGAATAACTTATTATAGGGAAGACAAAAACACATTTTCATTACTGATTAATTCATTATATATTGAATTATTATTAATACAATGTAAGATTTTGTTTTATTTATATCACTTGGGGAGATTATTAGACAATATTTTCTCCTGTTGTTAAATTATCTCAGTTTGTGGTACATGTAGTCTGTTCTTCTGCAGGGTAAACATGAATAGTTCCCTCCTTCATTCGCTTTGTTACGTATGTCTTTAAAGTCTATTTAAACGGTAGCTTCTTGGTATTAACTAGTTATGGATGCCTGGTATATATGAATAACATACTTTAATAAAAATAATTAAATAATCAACTCGTAACTCGTTGAAGATTTTTTCACTAGGAATATATAAAATTTGTTTAGGCCTTATTGTGCGTTTTATATCAACAATTCAAACAAACTCTTTCTCAAGATTTTTCTAGGGGATTCGAAGAACAAATTGAGCGCCACTCAAAATTAAATTTTGTCGGAGAGCGGGAGCGCGCTCATTGTTTTGAATAATAAGCAATAAGCGTGCTTACAATTTTAGAACAGCGATAAAATTGACTCAACAAAAATTTCTTAACATACCCATTTCAATTCAACCAAGTATTTGGATTATTAGAAGCTATTGCAAATAATGTATGGTTGTCAGAAATGGTGTGGTACTCTTGAACTTGTCTCAATACACACTGTTTGGGAACTACCACACATTAGCACTTAATATTATCTTATTTGCAAGTGGTAATGTGAATTTTGTGAAGTTTTGTACATCCCATTCTTAGTATTTTGCTTATAGCGTTGACCCAAATTTGAAAGCAGCCCCAAAACTTTTTTGAAATTAATTAATATATGTTGACAGCCATTTCATGAAAAATTTAGAAAATTAAAGTATACGTGTTTGAAATTTTAAGGTAAAATATTTGACTTCGTGACCTTATGGTCAAAAAGACATTGTATTGGGTAAAAGTATAAAATATAAAACAATTAATGTGTAAATATCTATCTAATCACGTTTGAATTAGATCGATATCATCAACAATACAAGAAAAATAGCTGTTTAAAAACATGGGCGCTGGCCTCGAGGCTTGAACTTTAGGATCCTTTAACTCCAGATATGGAGGTAAAAGAAAACTAAAATTTTAGATTTTTGAGTTTCTATTCAATATTAAACTATATGCTAAAGTGTAATGATCTCTTTTAGACGTATGGACTTTTTAATAATTGTAAGTTTATCTTTTTCAAAATGATTTTTATATCCTTTTTAAATTTATGTTATAGCAACATACATCTTAATTATATACTTCATGAAGATTTTTATTGAGCCATGAATATTGTCAGTGCTGTATAGCAGCTTTAGAAAAATAAAAATCATCTTGACTTGTAATATTCATTACTGAATAAAAATCATCCAGAATTTTATAATCAATGAGATTTACACTATTTTCGAATCATTAGATAAAAATATTCCACGCTGTCTTACACAACGTTTCTTATTTATAATGACACAAATCTTTGATATTTTCTTCATCCCTCCCTTATATTTTATGATTATAATATTTATAATACTACCTGACATTGCCCGGAGTAATTAGGGGTTGGCTATAAGATAAATGTTGTTTTCATAATATAGAAGCCAGCTCCTTAATAAACCTTCAGTGTTACTGAGACTTTCTTGTGAGAACATTCTCACGGAAGTGCCCACAATATATAATGTGATGACTGATGAGCAGTGGCGTTGCTCCTTAAAAGTTTCTTGAAGACCTGTCGGCTGTCCCACCAAAT
>NW_027293996.1:0-997 GCF_016086655.4 Lepeophtheirus salmonis | reverse complement strand
CTCGAAAAAACTCAAATTTCGTCTATTTTATTACAAATTCATCTTTTAATCATCAAATATAGCACTTTGAGGACCTATAAAGGCGTTTGAGCAAAGAAATATCGCAATTTGAAGCTTTTTCATGAAATTCAAGTCAAATATGGCTTAAAATGACCATATTTCTCGAAAAAACTCCAAATTTCGTCTATTTTATTACAAATTCATCTTTTAATCATCAAATATAGCACTTTGAGGACCTATAAAGGCGTTTGAGCAAAGAAATATCGCAATTTGAAGCTTTTTTCATGAAATTCAAGTCAAATATGGCTTAAAATGACCATATTTCTCGAAAAAACTCAAATTTCGTCTATTTTATTACAAATTCATCTTTTAATCATCAAATATAGCACTTTGAGGACCTATAAAGGCGTTTGAGCAAAGAAATATCGCAATTTGAAGCTTTTTTCATGAAATTCAAGTCAAATATGGCTTAAAATGACCATATTTCTCGAAAAAACTCAAATTTCGTCTATTTTATTACAAATTCATCTTTTAATCATCAAATATAGCACTTTGAGGACCTATAAAGGCGTTTGAGCAAAGAAATATCGCAATTTGAAGCTTTTTCATGAAATTCAAGTCAAATATGGCTTAAAATGACCATATTTCTCGAAAAAACTCCAAATTTCGTCTATTTTATTACAAATTCATCTTTTAATCATCAAATATAGCACTTTGAGGACCTATAAAGGCGTTTGAGCAAGAAATATCGCAATTTGAAGCTTTTTTCATGAAATTCAAGTCAAATATGGCTTAAAATGACCATATTTCTCGAAAAAACTCCAAATTTCGTCTATTTTATTACAAATTCATCTTTTAATCATCAAATATAGCACTTTGAGGACCTATAAAGGCGTTTGAGCAAAGAAATATCGCAATTTGAAGCTTTTTCATGAAATTCAAGTCAAATATGGCTTAAAATGACCATATTTCTCGAAAAAACTCAAATTTCGTCTAT
>NW_027293995.1:0-1026 GCF_016086655.4 Lepeophtheirus salmonis | reverse complement strand
AGTCTTTTAATAGTTTAACTAATCAAGTCCAAGTCGTATGACTTGGTCCATATCTTATCATATCTCACAGATGCGGTCAAAATTATACCCTTCACTTTTTTCCACAACAATCGGTTCATATGACGTCAGTCTGCTCAAAATAAGAGTTTTTGAGTTTAACAGAGTGAAGTCAAAGTTTGGTTTCGGCTGAAGCTCCTTTTTTCCTTGGTGAAAGTCCAAACAGCACAATCACTTTCTGATACTTTTTATCTCCACCCATTAAACCTTTTACATTTTATTTAGCAAATTGTTTCAGAATGGTTAAAGAAGGGCAATCTACAAACGCATGGACAGTGTCAATAAAAATTCTACCAGGCAATACCTCTTCCTCCATAATCGCCTTTTCTGCAACTAAAGGACTTGCTGTAGCTTTATAAATTACTGCATGAAGTATTGTATAGGCCTGTTCTTTTTTGTATATTTAACCTCCTTCAGAGGTTTATTTTTTGATCTACTGTTGACTTAATTTGGTTCCAGTTATTTTCGGGGATGTCGTTACTAACCAATATGATACCTAATATATTAATCTTCTTTTTTATGTTGCAGCTCCCAAGTTTGAGCTCTCGAGCAGGATTCAATAACACCGATGGTCATAAAAGCATTTTTATTCAAATTCAACTGCAGACCAATCTCTTCCTCATTTTCCAAAGAAATTTAACTTCCAGCCTCTTTATTAATTGATCCACCGAACCTGCTTCTACTATCATAGTAACATTATCCGCATATAAGTAAATGAGATGCCTAACTCCCTCAAATCATACTCCAACCCCACCATACTTTTTTTGATATCTCTACTTCAAGCTCCTCAATCGTAGCAAAAACAAAAGAATCGGAGCAGAATGATATCCCTCAGAATGAAACCTCAGCAACCCAAAAATAATTGATGGAGTCTGCCATAACCGTTCGAGAGAACGTTGAGCCCTCATCAAGAATAATTTCAAATTCATTTCGGATCCTTATCTCTTTCCTTTTAATTTTCTCAAGAAA
>NW_027293994.1:0-5212 GCF_016086655.4 Lepeophtheirus salmonis | reverse complement strand
AGAAGAGTTATTTTAAAATACTGCTTTTAGTTTTTTCATAGAGAAAAGTTTAATTTTTAAATACCATTCAAAGATACAGTTTCTTATACTCAATTAAAATACGTAGATCTACGTATCTTTTAAAGTTCTATTTAGTAAAGCTAACGATTAATGAGTAAAGTCTTTATTTCAAATAAAAAAAAGCTATCATTTAAAAGAACTGATTCTTAAAACAATAGCTTTATAAAAACCTCTGTAAGGTATAAAACAAGGTAAATATAATTTAAAATATATTGAAACAAAAAAGCATCCCCTTAGAATGCTTTTTTCCACTTTTCGTGCGTTTGAAGTTGTCATCTCTGGCAGAGCTTCACCACAAATATAATTTATTCCCTTTTGAATAACATTATTAAATCCTTTTAATAGCTATAAATCACTATTGTTTTTTAATCGATTACTTTAGTAAATTAGTTTATGTGGACATAAACACACCTTGCATATAACGCATGTTATATTACAAAGTAAAAAATCACTTTATAAAACTTTGTACAGTAAAACGTTGATCTGTTTGTTTTTTAATACGTTTAGCAAAACTAATAGCTATAATGTCATTAGAGAATATTAAAGCCTCATTAGTAGATTCAGATACTACAATGATCCCTAATAAGTATTCTTTAAATACACTCCAGAGTCATTTTGTAACACATAATAAGTCATTAATCTATTATTTTAACTATCTTTGAATTACGATAAGATACACAATTTATAATCTGATTTAGATTAAATTAGTTTTTAGTAGTTAAGAGGAAGTAGGGAAGCTTCCTCTTAGTTTTTTATCACTTTTTTTTTGATAAATAATAATTGTTTTTATAGATAATGCACATTTTCTACAAATCCATAGTTCTATATTAAGCGCTTTAAATTGATAAAGTGTACTTAATCTACGCCTTTCACATAATTTGCAATATCTGTTATATAAATTTCTAACGACCTTTTTCTTTTTTTTTTTTCTTTTTGAGTTTCTTTTTTTAATCATATCTACTGTTTTTTTAATTTTCATATTTAGCTACACCAATCATTTCTTTTACTTTTTAGGGATATCTAAATCTACTAGAGGTTCTCCTGTAAGTTTGTCCCACCAATCATCGGTTATCCATTTAAATATTCTGTTAGGTCTATCTTCTAATATCACTTTGTTTTCTAAATCTTCTTCGTCGAAATCCTCTTTGATCATTTTGATACCACCAAAAGTTTGATAGGTACGTTTACCTCTTAAGGCTCTAAAGACTAAATCATATCTTACTGCACTTACTTTTTCGTTAAGTTTAACTTCTGATTTTATAGCATATTTAAATAATTCTCTTAACCCATTTAAATCTGATTCTCTAACATCTTGTGCCTTTGGGTTAGCTTCTGGGTTGCGTTTTAACCATTGATTTTTAAGCCAATTTGCTTGGTCCAATCCGTCTACTATAAAGTGATAGTGATAGTGGTATTTATCGTTTGGTCGTATCGTTACTTCGGCTTTTCTTACACCTTTAAAATGGGGGTAAGTGCGTTTGAATTTGGCTTTTTTGTTATATAAAATATTCTTCTCCATTCTTCCTGCATCTCTTTAATACGCTTAGGTAAGTCTTTACCTTCTACCGTTGGAAGTGTAAGTGTTACAAAACAAGGTTGTTCTAATTGTTCTAATTCTGGAAAGTAACCATTAATTAATAATGCCGTTCTAATACGATTACACGTTTGACACCATCTGTTTTTACAATAACTTGTTGTGAGTTGGCCTTCGAAGTTTGTGGCTAATACTTCGGCGCAAAATGAAGTGTTTTGATACGATTTAAAGAGTTTTGACTCTTTGTTGAAGTGCATTAAAGTTAGTGAAGTAGCCTTAGAAAGGTACTTTGTCCACTGTTTTTTCTTTAAAACATCTTGTTTATCGTATGTTTTTGCTATATTTGCCATGTTATGTTTTTATACATAATATTTGGAATAATAGCTATCGTTTTAGGGTTCCTAGCCCAATAATAAATGATAGCTTTTTTTTGTTTATTTTATCAAATATAGGGCTTTTTATCGATACTATTATTTTCTGTAAGTATTGTGTTTTTATTTATTAGTTTTTTACTGTTTTTTTAGCTTTAAGTTTAACATTTTTTTCTTCTTGAGTTATCTCTAATTATTGGACGGATTTTGCTGTTTTTTAAACTTTATTTTTGTTTTGTTTTTTAAGAGTGATTTTTAGCTAAATTTTACTAAAATTTCAAAAATGAACTTTGTACTGTTTTCGGGGGTTATAGATTTTTTTCCACAGTTATGCTAACTTATCAAGAGAGAGGTGTTTTTTTGCTCTTTTTTCAAGAGTCTTTTTAGAGCTTTTTTGAGTGTTTTTCTAACCTTTTTTAAAGCATAATTTTAACACTAATTTTAAGTTTTATTTTGCTCTATATTTCACTTTATTTTGAACTTAAAAAAGCATGATGTGACGCTCGCCGCTAGGCAGATTTTTTTACCGCTGAAAGGTGGAAGGATAAATGAAGTTTAAAATACGTTTTAAGCCTTATGTTTAATTATTTTTTATTGGATATATATTTATCTGTTATTTTAATAAAAAGCGCTTAAAATAGCTTATTTGATGTTTTTGTATGTTTTTGTGATTTTTTTTTAAAATTAAACCATAAAAAAGACACTCTCTAAAAGTGCCTTTTAAAATCTTAATTTAAATTAAATGGATTTAAATTGTTTTATTAATTTGAGGTATTAATGCTTTTTAATTTTTTGTTTTAAAAGTTTATGTTTAAAACAAAAGTTTAAAAAGGTTTTAGAAAATACAATACGGCGAGAAGAATCAAACCATTCTTGAGTTAAAACAATATCAAATTTAAACTCTTTTGAGAATGGTGGGAAAAAATCACGAGTTTGATTAGTATAGACCCCTTGATTACAGCAATCACATAAAGTCCAATCTCTTCCTTGAACAGGAACAGGATCTCCATAACGATTATTTTCCATATTTAATTTATAAGGGGCTATAGGAATATCTAATTGTACTAAATGTTCAGAGACTCTTTCTTTTTTTACCAATTAAGACTTCAAAATAACCTATACCAAATTCTTTTTAATAATATTAGCCGTTTTTTTACTACAAAACACATACCCAGAAAGCCCTTCAAATCCAACAAAAGGATATTTATCTAATTCTTTAAAATCTTGTTTTAATATCCAAGGTTTTACTTGTTTACCTATGGGTCTTTCACAAGATTCGCAAACGCTTTTATAAAGGTGTTTTTTCCATGTATCCCCATCATCCCATAACATATTTAATTTTCCTGCTGTCATAGAATAAGTATAATTATAAGCGCTATCTACTTCTTCTTGAGAAAAAGTTACTCCTGTAAATGAAGTAGTAAATTTAGGGGTTTTGTTTTAGAAAACAGCCTGTCTTTTTTAGAAAAATGAGTAATTATTTTTTGATAAACCTCTCCCTCTTCAATCCAAAAACCATCATAATTTTCAGAAATAACTCTATTTAAATTTAAACTATTTAAAAAGTCTACATCTTTTTTTCGCCATTTAGCAAAAATGAATACCGTTTAATCATAAACCTAATATTTGTAATATCTCTGGATAATCTGCGTAAATTTGTTGTGCTTTGCTTGTTTAATATGTACTAATGATGTATTATTGGTAAATGTGTTAGTCCAACCTGGATTTAATTGATTATTTGTTGCAATAGCTTCTCTCCACGCATTAGTAAATACTTGATGCTCCTGAGGAGTTAGTACTATTGAGTTCCAGTTCCGTGTATGAGTTCCTAGCCATTCTTTTACTCCTGCAGTATTTACAAAGCGTTGTTCAATCAGGTGATGAAACTGTACGCCTTCAGCCGTTCTTGTTGTTCCTAATGCTGTAAATTCAGCTTCTAATTGCGCATAGCTTTTAATTCCGAACTTTTTCGCATGTTTAAATAAAGCAAAGGCTTCAGAACTTGACGCTAATAATCTATTAATTATATTAGCAATAGGTACTGTAATATAACTTGTTGGTAGCTTTTGTAATAGTTTAAGTGCATAAGTCCCTCCTATTTCAAAAAGTGCTAATTCTATAATAGGTTTTACCCCTTCTGCAAATCCAAGTAAAACGGTATTAAATCGACTATCTTCAAATTTCTTAGTAACTATAACAGCATAGTCATAAAAGTCTTGCAGATCCCCTACAGTATCAAATGAGTTAGGATCATTAATAACACTTTCAAAATAATCAGCCATAGTATTGCCATCCTCTCCACAAAATCGTAAACCATTAGCCATGGTTTGAATAGACTCAATACAGTTATGAGTTAGGCCACAAGGATCTTCTGATCGTTTTTCAAAATCAATAGCCCATAATACAAACTCTTGATTCTCAGAAGTACATTCATTTGAATTTAAAAAATCATTAATTTTTGTAAGAAATGCTTTATCTAAACCTTCTAATAGTGATGGATTAAAATTACTATTAAATCCTAAACAAAGTTCAATTTGATCTTTAATAGGTATTGTAATAACAGTAGCTTCTTGATTTTCAGAAGATCCTGTATTGTTTTGATAAGATCCGCCATTACTAGTCGTCCCTGTCCCTGCTGTTGATCCTCCTGATGATCCTCCTGATGACGATCCTCCTGATGATGATCCTCCTGATGATGATCCTCCACCACCACTATCAATATCTGAGCACATTGAATTATTTAAGTACAGATCGCCTGGACACATTAAAACCCCTACACAATCTCCTTCAGCAAATTCTTTACTAAAAATATCATCTACTAATTGATTGTCATCTAATAGATAAAAAGTAGTTTTATCCGTTAAATCAAAACTAACTCTATTGATTAGATTTAATTTATCTTGATGAGTCAAATCATATCTTGCTAAAATAGCTTTGTAAGTCCCATCCTCTTGAAATGACAATACTAAATTTTCTAATGCATCCGTCTCTGTTATTCTTTTTACAGGAAAAGTATAAGAATGATACCCATTATCATTATTTTCTATATAAATAACCTCTTCTGTATCAATAGTAAAATCATATTCACTAGAAATAACTTCTTTATTTTGTCTATTATGATCACTTGATTTTAAAGAGAACCTCTCTAGTTTTTCTTTAATATTATTATTTGAAAAAACCTCTTGGTTACTAATTTTGGAGACGTTAAATCCACTGTTTTCTGTTTTAACTTCAATTGGTTTAAAAT
>NW_027293993.1:0-1367 GCF_016086655.4 Lepeophtheirus salmonis | reverse complement strand
TTCAATTTAATATCTGTTATGTATTACGGTGGAACGTAAATAGATCGTCGAAGAAATATGAATAAAGAGGAAATTGTGAAGGAGTGTGTAGAAATAGGTGTATTCTCGAGATAAGAGCAGTTCAGTACTAAAAAGTAAAAGATTACGTACGTATATAAAATCTAAAACCGGGATAATCATCCCACCCATCTAATCAGGGTAACAAATAAAATGCATGACATCAGTCCCCAATCAAGAAGACCTTCGATGGTAGTGTTGATTAAGGTGTCTTCTCAAGACATCATCTTGACATTGGACATAGGGTTGCTCCCAATGGTTTAATGAGAGTTCCCGGAACCCTCTTTGGTTTCCCCCGTCCGTAACATTCGACCCAGACTTTCATATAAGGCAAGAATTTCTTTTGTGAGAGACACGGCTGATTCTTGGAATCAGGTAATAGTCCATGAAAGCGAGTATGTAAAGGTAAAACCAATGAAATATCTGTCTCAATGTTGCTGAAGTCGACGTGTCCTTCATTACTTCAGGCTTCAATCCATTCTGATCCAGAGCCAATTAATACTAAGATGTTCTCTCCTTTGAAGGATATGTAATCTAAATGAATGCATGCCCACTTGGAGGCAGAAGAGGAAGGTGTGTATTCTCCTCTTGGGTTCAAGTTGTTCTCCTAACATGTAGAGCAAGTGTGAACAAAATTCCCATGCCTATTTCAATTCTGGCCACCAAACTAACGTCCGAGATACTGGCTTCATTTTAACTGCGGCTTAATAGTTCAAGTGTAGCTCATCCAAAAGCTATTTTGAAACGGTAGCTGAACGATATGACAGCTTCTTATTCTTATTACGAGGTCATAACAGTCTTCTCTCAAAATTTCTTCAAATTGTCAAGGTTGCAATATTATTAATCCTCGGTTTCTTTCTTTTTTTAATAACAAAAATAAATAGGATTTACATCCCAGTATATTGACACATTGCCCCCCTTTAAAAAAAAGATGTACAGAGCCTGGTCTATAAGTAATTTAAAAAGACAAATGTCACATAAAATCATTTACTTAAGTTAGACTCTTCCAAAAGCTGGTGAGGAAACTGTTGACACAAGAGTAGAGAAAAGTCCGTACGGAGCATGCAAAGAAAAGTGATCTTTTCTGATGAGAAGACCTTTACTGTTGACCCCTAATACGAACAAAATCAATTTGAAGAGGTAATGGCCCATCTCCTAGTTAGATTTAACTCTGGCATGAAGTCTAAGACCAACCTAATAGAGGCCCAGTTTTTATTTACTAGGGTCGAGCAGTATCGCTTACGCTTAAACATTTAATATCTTTATGTTATTAGGATTTAACCCTTGCACGCACACCCCACTTTAATATT